>NC_135693.1:1102500-1232500 GCF_964276395.1 Gasterosteus aculeatus | reverse complement strand
GCTAGCTACTTATTTTCTTGACACAGGGTTTTTTCTTTTGTTCTTATTTTTTTGTATAAAGCTTCTTTTGGTTGTGGTTTTAGTACGACAAACCCTCGACTAAAGTTCTCTTTTCGACATGGATTTCATGAAATGGTAAAACATGGCCCGAGTAATGGAACCATCCCTGCTCTCAGACCCTCCACAGAGACCGATATAGAAACCGACGCATTTAAACCACCCTGCACGTGTCTCTTTTTATTTTAGATTACGGAGATACCGATTCTTCTTCAACGTCTGGGCATATTCTCTTCTTCTCCCCCAACGTTCTACAAACGTGCCTCAGTTGGAGGCGGGACCGGCTGAGGGACATGGTGGTGTATCTGGATGGACTGGATCCAAGACAAGCGAGGTCTGATTTACATTGAGGCCCCGGCACACTAATGCCAAACACACATGGGGAGGCCGACCGCCGGCGTCACACGACACCCCTTCTTCACAGCACTCAGTGACCACCCACTTTGATTTTCTTCACATTCTGTCTTGTTTACTTTGTCACACGTCTTTTCTCCTTTGACATTTTCTTTTTTTAAATCTCTCTCCAAATCAGTCAACGCTGGCATGGTTTTTGGGAGGGGTCGCTTCAATTTCTGACTTCAAGATATCAGAAAGAAAATGGTTACTATTCGTACCCACAAGTCCCCCCTTACATATGCGCCCACATAATGCTAACCCCATGTGGTCACATTGGGTATAAATGTGTTATTTCCGCCTATAGAAAATAGTTTCTGGAATGTGTGATGTCCCCTAAAGTAGCCGTTGCACTAAGTGAGATCATTTTTCAAACGTGACCCCTGTGAATAACACGACCTGTTGTGACCTCTGGGGTGATCTCATGAAACATTACTAGAAACAAAGAAAGACCTAGAAGGGACCTGAGGCGTCCAGACAATGTATGGATTTCCATAGTATATTAGAATAAGAGGTGAAAAGTCATAGTATGTCAAAGTATTTCAGACACGTTTCTGCATGTGGTATTTTCTGCGGTGTTCCTCAACATCCTGGTGTTTGATGTCGTGTTTTGGATGGATGTTCTTCAATACTCAAGAGGTTACCTTCTTGCTTGATTTAGCACCATATCTGAGTGGCAAATGTTATCGACACAAAACAACTTAGCATGAGAACCGCACATGATATGGTTCCATGATCCCAGAACGTTCACCGTTTCACAATGGACTTCAACCAATTCCTTGATTGGTTTTTCATTTCCATATCATGAATATAATGTGTGGACCCACGCTGGTCCGCTGAATCTCAAACTGCTCTTCAGCTTTTACATGACATTCACAACTTCTGCTCCAACAGCAGATCCCATGTTCCTCTGCTCACCCAAACCTTCTACTTTGGTCTCTAAGGGGTCATAGGAAATTACACAAAGGAACCCAACCAGAAGGAGAAAAAAATCTTTGATATCCAAGAATGAAAGATCACCAGCACGTTGGCATTACTGCTAACATCAGTTATTGTCTTTGCTATACAATATGAAGTGACCGCTAAAGAAAAGGGCAATGCTAAAGTCATAGCTCTTGTAGCAGACGAGCATCCATTTAAAGGAGATTGTTGGTTTGTGAGTACTTGTACCGTGTTTCTCTCTCTCTCTCTCTGAGCGAGTGTCATTCACCTCCACACCGTTTATCTGTAGGGGCCACAGCTGCAATGCTTTTCTCACACACACAAACACACACCATCCCTTGGGTATTAGCTTCCTCTTCTGTAGCAGCTGGAGTCACATTGAGGTGAAACCTCTCAGTACCTGAAGGCATCACACACACACACACCACACACACATACACACATGCGTTCGTATCCTAAACAGCTGTTTGAGATTTTATTAAGCCAAAATAAATGTGTTCCAGGACGAGCAGGAGTCGGCTCACTGGACGTCCATTTTGTAGAATAAGGAAAGCTAATAAAAATCCGCCTCTTTGTTGGTAAAACAAAGGTTGTACACGCGTCCCGGCCTGAGGGCCCTGCTGCTCTGTGTACATCTGTCTTTTTCCGCTGCATGACACTACCTATATATAATTACATATATATGTTTTATTTTTATTCCTAATTTATTATAATTTATTCAACGTGCATGTTTTTTAAAAGTGTATGTTTACTTCAGTACCGTAAGTAAAGGGTATTTTTGAGGATTCCCATTGTATTGGTGGAATGATTGGCCTTCATACTGCGGTACATTTACAGCTTTAATTGACGAACACATATATGACTTGAAAAGAATGTAAAAAAATACCATGAATTGTAGTAGAATGAGGTTGAGGTTAGTGTGATGTATTGATGACAGGAACCATTTAGCATGACGAGTGCTTTTTACTGCAGGTAATACCTCTGTACTTTTACTTGGATCAGACTTTTATCAACAAAACAATCTCACTAGGAGGTCAATTTAGCAGCTTTCTTGTATCTTCTGACCACATTGCTTGGCGCTGCCCGGCTCATGGTTTTTGCATTTTACTGCATTGTGAATGTTTTGCTGTATTCATAACTATCCACAGCGGCCAAGCATGAATCTACTGCGACAATAAGGGAGCTGGTGCACCCATGAACACGTTCTGTCAAAGATAACATAAGGCTTTAGTAGTAGCAAGTGAAGCGGGTATCCGGGTCCCGGCAGTGGTGTTCAGTTTATTTCCCTCGTAGGAGTTCATCCACTAAATGGCTCGGCAACACAGCCTTCAAGGGGAAAGAAAGTCACCTGCTGGTGACTACTAGTAGCAACTGTTGGCATTGGAATGAATGATAAAACATGCTTGGGTTACATTTAGCTGACGCTTTTATCCAAAGCGACTTACATTGCATTTTTAACCAATGGCTTTAAAACCGAAGTTCAATTGCTGGCGTAATGTTTCGAGTAAAGTCAAATTTGCTTGTAGTTGAGCAACATGTGGATTTGATTCACAAAACTAATTTCAAACTTTTTTCCTTGCTTGGAAATAGTCAGTGATCTAGTTTAGAGATGTAGAACATCCAGCTTGAGCCTGCTCACAGAAGCTAACATTTAGCATCCGGAAGCTAGGAGTTGAGCATATTTGCCAATACAGCAGCTTAGTTAGCAGGTAAGTGGCCCTTTAGCGACGTGGCACAGGTTTGTTTACTGCATCCATGTTAAAACACAAGCAAATTCTTGGTCATGTTTAGGTCATTTGGGTTAAGATAAGTACTTACTACAGTTACATGGTTGAATATCGTGAATAATTAACTACTCTAGAACCAATCCATCCTTTAGGCCCCTGAAAATTGACATCCCGTAATGAAAAAGGGTTAGATTTTGAACATTCCTCACAGCCTCACTAACCCAAATTTGGGTCTGTGGGCCCAAATGTGCAAGTATCAAATTAGTATTTTTTTGTGATTCATTTAAATGGACTCCAAATTTGTGATTTTAATAATCTCATTACAAACACATTGCTTGTGTCTGCGTTTGTTTTTTAATGCTTCACGTCCGGTGTTTTCCAGGCCAAAGCTTCACAGTTCAACACGTGTTTTGACATTGCACAAACCCAGGGCTGTGTGTGTTTGGTTGTGTGCGCACCGGTTTTAAATAAAGACGTCTGGATTCCATCCCCTCCTCTCGCTTTCCTTCTCGGATATCGATCGGGCCGATGCGCTTTGAGTACAAAGAGTTAAGGCCTGAAAGGCGAAAACAGCCGCGATTTCAGAGAAGTCATGAAAGTTTAAAATGCCTTCTCTTTCAGCCGGGTCCAGGGAGACGTGTTCGCTGCGCGAGTGACCCCCGGGCGTATTTGGAGATCCAATGGTTGAACCTTGCTCATCCCACGTTGAACCAGTCAATACCTATTATTAGCTACTCCCTGCCCTTTGCTACAGGGTCTGATGAGGCAGAGAGAGAGAGAGAGAGAGAGAGAGAGAATACCTTCTGAAGGCCTGGAAGTGGAGGGAGCTGCGCTTCTTAAAGTGTGTGTGTGTATGTGTGTGTGTGTGTGTGTGTGTGTGTGTGTGTGTGTGTGTCATTCCCGTTTTGCCGATGTGAGCATGTTCTGTAGCAGCAGTAAGTGTGTGGAAGCATTTCTCTGTATTTTGTAATTTGTGTGGACAAGGTTTTGAAAAAGGAGCATGTGCGCTTGATCATTTGTGTGAATATGTGCGGCTTTGTGTGTATTTGTAGTTGTTTCAAAGAAAGACAAATATCTGCTTTCCTCTTTCCATTTTTTTATACGCGTTTGTAGATTGTAGCATCGTTTTGCATTTTAAATGTTGGTTTTCTATATTCTGCTGTGGGCAGCACCTTCACAGAGGATCACTGATCGTGTGTCCGGTACTGCAGGTGTCTCCAAGTAGTGTGTGTGTGTGTGTGTGTGTAAAAGGGTGCAATGTGCAATGTCGAGCAACACTGGTAGAGATGTATTCCATGTGTGTATCAACTAAAGTGTAACAACCCTTGTGACTGATATCGGCCACAAAGGGCTACTTTGTTACTAACGGGAAACGCACAAGCTTGATCCTCTGAATTGAGGAACTAATTACATAAACATGGAATTACTACACTGCCTTCACGCACACAAGAGCACACACGTTTTCCAAATGGCCCTTTTAAAAAAAAAAATAAGACATAAACGGGGTATTAAAATAATTCTAATAGTCTGTTTAAATGTTGTAACTAAACACCTCCCTGATGTACCTGTTCACACAATAATCGTTGAGTTAAGCCCTTTATTGTTCAGAGGAGACTTTAATGTGAAAACACGTAAGACACACCTCATCACCCACTTAAGATGATTGTTAAAACGCACAACTCTAAAACACAACATGTTCAAATTTACATCATTATTAGAAGCGCTGTGTATCGTTATTTTCTCAATGTTTTGTCTCTATCAACATATGGTTATATATAAACTTGTGGAATAATTAAAAAGACTACAAATTCCTTTTATATTCCCTGTTGTTCATCTCAATGTTCACATTGATTCCTGTACATATTTTAAACCATTCAAATATAACAAGAAGGAAAACGAGCTTAAAAAGCTTTAATTTAAGGCGAGTGGTTGGTTGTCTCATTGGAGGATGAGCGTTTTTATTCCTGGCTCTTCTAGTGCGCATGTCACCTTTAAAAGGAACTTGCATTTACAAGACAAACCCGTGACCCAAAATTGTTTAAAATGAGGCTCAGAAAGGCTAAAGAGATAATTGGTCCTAAAGCAGAAAAGTCAAAGTCCAATTTTTTCAATTCTACCACAGTCCAAGTTTCGGTCCAAGTTGTGAAATATATGAATTATAGATAAATGTACAATAAATATCTAAAACCAAATTTTGTAATGTTTTTCACAATTGGAATATAATTTCATTTACAAAAACAGTAAAAAAAAAACATTATTGACAATTTCCTACTACTACTACTTGCTAACAAAAAAGGTTATTATTTCAGTCTTTATAATTGAAGCCATGTGGCAGAACAGTTTCTGTCCAGCTGCAGGCAGAGGGCAACATCACACTCTTTGCATTTCCATGGTGTGTCCTTTCGCTGGCCTTTTGTTTATTGCATTGTTTGCACCTCCTGCGACCCGTAGTGGCTTTCAGGCGGGGGCGTGCTGCACCATGGAAATCAGCGATGGACACAGGAAGATGACCCGTGGATGCCGGGCCTGGAACTGTGCACAGAATTTTACCTCTGTCTCTAATCAGTGTTGGTTGTTTTGGCCAAACAGAGTTCCATGTGAATAATGTAGGTATGAGGCAGATAGCGGTGATGGAAGGTGATGGCTGAGGTCGAGGGGTTAGTGGTTGTGGGGGAGGGGGTTGAGCTTGGGTGGCACCGGACCTCTGGCCTGGAGGCGGGCAAAGGATGCTGCAAAGAAGCTCCATGTGGTCCTCTGGACTCTGGCAGCTGGGCGTCCCTCTCTCTGTCAGAACAAATGAACTATTGTAGAATTATTACTAGGCTAGGTTATTTTATTTAAATATTACTGCTGTCATCATACACATACATTACCCTTTGTGCTTCCCCTCCCCACAGGCTTCTGTGGAAGGTGCTTCTATCAGATGGTGGTTCTATGTGATGGTGGTTCTATGTGATGTGGTTCTATGTATAGTGGGTCTATCTGATGGTGGTTCTATGTGATGGTGGTTCTATGTGATGGTGGTTCTATGTGATGGTGGTTCTATCTGATGGTGGTTCTATCTGATGGTGGTTATATGTGATGGTTGTTCTATGTGATGGTGGTTCTATGTGATGGTGGTTCTATGTGATGGTGGCTCTATCTGATGGTGGTTCTATGTGATGGTGGTTCTATGTGATGGTGGTTCTATGTGATAGTGGGTCTATCTGATGGTGGTTCTATGTGATGGTGGTTATATGTGATGGTTGTTCTATGTGATGTTGATTCTATGTGATGGTGGTTGTATCTGATGGTTGTTCTATCTGATGGTGGTTGTATCAGATGGTGGTTCTATTTGATGGTGGTTCTATGTGATGGTGGTTCTATCTGATGGTGGTTCTATGTGATGGTGGTTGTCCCTGCAGTGGTCCTGTTGTACACCTGCTTACTACTACTAATTATTTGAATCATTTCTGTTATATGTGATGGTGGTTCTATGTGATGGCGGTCCTATGTGATGGTGGTTCTATGTGATGGTGGTTCTATGTGATGGTGGCTCTATCTGACGGTGGTTCTATGTGACGGTGGTTCCATCTGTGATGGTTCTATGTGATGGTGGGTCTATCTGATGGTGGTTCTATGTGATGGTGGTTCTATCTGATGTTGATTCTATGTGATGGTGGTTGTATCTGATGGTTGTTCTATCTGATGGTGGTTGTATCAGATGGTGGTTCTATTTGATGGTGGTTCTATGTGATGGTGGTTCTATCTGATGGTGGTTGTATCAGATGGTGGTTCTATTTGATGGTGGTTCTATGTGATGGTGGTTCTATCTGATGGTGGTTCTATCTGGTGGTGGTTCTAGCTGTGGGTGGTTCTATGTGATGGTGGTTGTCCCTGCAGTGGTCCTGTTGTACACCTGCTTACTACTACTAATTATTTGAATCATTTCTGTTATATGATCTGAAAGTGTTGTTCATCTTCTACATTGTTCATTCTGTACACATGACATCATTGTAGTCTGTCTATCAGGAGACGGATCCTCCTCTGACGTTCTCAGAGGTTTCTTCCCTTTTTTCACCATGGAAGGGTTTCATTTTCCTGTGCCGATGTGAGGGTTTTGGGACGGAGGATGATGCCTGTGTACAGACTTTGGGCTATACAAAATATAATAAATAAAAATAATATAATAAAATCGACATCTTAAGGGGCTCTCATGTTAAATTGTGAAGTGCAATTCTGTAGTGCGATCAGCAGACGATCAGGCTTGATTTGAGCTAGTAGCATCGGTGGGCAGCACAGTCGGTTGGGACTACACGATGAGGTGAGCAGAATATGCTTTATATGTTCACTATGTGTTTGTTGCTGTTTAAAAACCACATCACTACCTGTACATCACTCGTTATACATTTAACATACACAGAGTATGATTGTTGGCACATTGTCACATCGTAGCTCTCCTTTCAACTAAATAAATACTAAATAAATGCTTTATAGCTATACAAATGTTTGGGCTTTGTTTTGGGCTCTCAAAAGTTCCCCAATCAAAGCAGGAATGTTCCTCCCGATTCTGAATCTCCCCTCAGGGAACGTGCGTGTTTGGGGGGCGGCAGAGACAAAGTGTGGGCCAACAGGACGGAGCCCCCCCCCCCCATCGCTCTCTCTTACAGTTAACTGAAACGGCAGCAATTACCGCACATCAGCTGCGTCCGCTGTCCAACAGGCAGCCGATGCAGAAAACGCGGCGCGCGGCCGACTTGTCACATCACAACACGCTCGGCGTTCAGCGCGTCGACACGCCGCCACCTGGAGCGAGGCCCGGCGATAATGGATTAGGAAAGTCCAACTCACACTACGTCTGCCCTCGGACATACACATACACACTTCTTCCCTCTAATTGCCCAGGACTGAGTGCAAACCCCCCCACACTCACTCCTGCCAGCCCTCCCTTCCCCTTTCCTGTCCCCAGCTTCAGGGGCCCATCCGTCAGCCCTGTCCTGTTGGCTCTGGTCATAAATAGGCAGATGCGGCAGGCAGGCAGGGGCCCCACAGGCCCTCAGAGGACGGAGAGACACAGCACCCAGCATATGCTCCCTAAGTACTGAGCTGGAGGGGGGGGGGGTGTTCAAACCGGGCACCCATGGGAATGTCATGTGTTCCAATGCGTATGCTTTCTTGCAGTGCTATAATTATGAGGGCCGAGAGGCAATGCAAGGACCGAGGGGAGAATATTTTGAAGGTCTTACTTTGTATCTGGAGCTAGTTTAGGATTTAAGACTAAAATCATGTGACGGTTAAAGTGTATGTGAATGGCTTAGTGGCTAAAACAAAGTGATGCACCCAAAGAGGTAATTATTCTACGGTGAATATTGAGTTATATGATTAACTTCATGTGTTCAGCACTAGGTGAAAAGTAAAGGAAGGCTCTAATGTTATATGTGAACTTGTAAAATTAACTCACCCAACTTTTGTACTAATAAAGGGCAGTAGGCGATGCACTGAGAAGCGCAGAATCACGTCTAATCATCAATACTTCATTAAACTCTCGAATATTGATATCAGTGCTGTCAAAGGACCTGCTCTACCTATGTTGGCAAACGAGTTTGTCCGGTATCAGTGCAAAACCCAGAGTAAACAATCCAAAACCGTACTCGAGAAACCTTTTTTTGAATTTGAACCCGGAAGGCAGCACAGCCAAAATGGAAATAACTATAATTACAGTTCTAACATGCATAAAATTGGTAAAACCAGCTAAATTGAAATGACCAGAACTGAAAAATAAGACCTTTGTCCTAGAATCTATAAAGCTATTTGTATAAACAGTGATTCACTTTTGTAAAAAGTTTCTGCTTTGTATCTTGCACTCGTACTTTCTTCATCCCCACCGTTTTAGGTTTAGCTCTCTGTTGATGTTCACAAACCTGTGAAGAGGCTCACAGGCAGCACTCATGTCACCATCACTCGCCATCACATGGACGCCTTTCTTTCTCCGCGCCTCTCTGTGGGTTAAGGAGAAAAAGAAGCGGAGGGCAAAAGTAAAAGTGATTTGTGTTAATGTCGCCGAATGAAGTAGGTAAAGTAAGATGCAGTATGGTGCAGTGGAAATCAAGTCAGATTAATGAATAAGTAACATTCAAATTTATTCTGGGGAAGAAACCCAAATTAAAGAGGTTAATTAAATACTGGGGCGATCATATCAAAATTTCAATGCAAGGTTATCTTGACCAAACTAATGTGGTGTAGTACTGCTACACCTTTAAAAAAAAGGAAAGAATCTGAATAAAAATAGGGACGGCCAAGTTAAGGTGTTATTATCTCTTACGTAGACATTTTCATTTTATTCATTCCAAACGGCGGAGTTGAAAGAAGTTATTAATAACTTACATCACTGAAAGTGTGTTTTTCTTTTCTTTTTTTGTCTGAGATTCTCCAAAGGAAAGCTGTACAAACATTGACTGTCCCTGCACAGTGAATCCCAGCTGAGTCCTTGGTGGTGGACCACTTCAGTCTATCGAAAGATTGATTTTTCATGAATAGATGGAGTGTTTATTTTTTATATTTTTATGCTGGAAAAGAAAACAGATTTATAAGAGTAAACTTGCCAGTTATGAGTGTGGATTTTTTTTTTTTTCTATAAAAATCTAGATAAAACATCAATGACCTGGCAGTGGAGAAAAGCTTTAGCTTTGTATTTGATGTTATAATACAGGTAGATGATATCCAGCATTGTTAAAGGCTGAGAGTGAGTCATGGGGCGTACTTTCTTGATGCAATAATCTACAGTATCTGCGCACTCAAAATAACGGTTCGATTTTTCGTGACCGTCATTGTCATTTCAGTTTTTAGCTCGGTGGCGATCACCGGATTGTTTCCAATGCCGTTTTTCTGTTGGATAGCAACAGCCACACGTACAGTACAGGCAATATTTTCTCTAGACTACTGAAATGCGATACGCAATGTTTGGAGGCTAAAGCAATTTTGTGATAATATTGCTGTTAACTGTAATAAGGTACGAGTGGCTGTACTTTTATTGTTGATAATGTTAGAATTCAAGAGCGGTGTTAGACCTGAAGCGTAGGGGAGAAATAATCACTTTGATGTTCCTAATGTTTGTTTAAATGAAGCTTGGGCGGAAATTCAGTCAGTCAAGACAAGCTGTGCATTCCGCAGGTTCCCTCCTCTCTGCCTGTGGTTACGCTGTCAGCTGATTGCGGGGCAGGCTGGTTTAGAACTGGCCAACCAATCGAATTGGTGCTCTCAAACTTTCAAAACTTTTGTCCCCTCTGTTACTGTCAGTTGTTATTTCAGCATTTAGCAGATGCAACCCTCCCCTTCGCCAGCAATCAGCAGCCAAACCCGGCAGGATGGACTCCAAGCCCCAAAAAATTTGTGCTATTCCTATATATATGCCCGTTTAATGAATCATTTTTAAATTCAGGATCTCTTCTGATTGAGTTTGAGAATTACAATAAATATTGTAACTAGGGCTGTCAAAATTAATGTAATTAATTTGGCCGAGATTAATGCAATGAAATATTTTAACGCAAATAACACAACTGTTTACTTCCAACACTCCGGAAGACCAGAAGTAAACAAAGTTGACCCGGGAAACAAAACCGCCGCTGCCTTTCTACTCAGGCAGGAGCAACTTTCTACAAAGGCGGGAGCAAGACTGTAGTTAAAGATGGAGAAAGCTTTTTGAATTGGAAAAAAAAGTTGGCTACTTCCATGTCAACATCTACAATGCGCGGCACACAGTCTGCAGAGGACCACCACTGTGTCCCTAAAAGACCGTGGTTTGAAAACGTCCTGCTAAATGTGGGGAGAATTGTTGCCACTTTAAACACAGCCGTCAAATGATGGATAGTTGAGAGCAAAGTGCACAAGGACAACAACAAGAGTCGCTAGTTCAACATGTTCCAGCGGGTAGGATTCTAATTCCAAGATGATCACATGTGTGTTGTTTGTGTTGTTTGTGTTTAATATACAATCAAATAACAATGTCTAAAATAGACGCTTTCTAAAGTGATTGGTCATTACTTGTAAGATTTAGTCTTTAAATGTATAACAAGCTTTTAATCGCGATTAACCACGATTAATTAACTTAAATATGGGGGATTAATCAGTTAATTTTTATTGACAGCCCTAATTTTAACTACCACTGTGTCAAGGGAATACTTCTGTTAAAGTTACTTCTACTCTGCTACATCTCATAGGATTGTTTTTTTGCTTTAAACCTCACTACATTTCTTACTATACTAGTTTCTACTACTACTTATGCACAACCAAAGGCGCAGGGAACTCTCACTCTCCGACACAAGCTGGTAGCTGGTGTATAGCTGGTGGACGCTGGCTGCTGCAGAGGAAGTACAACCAAATAGAACTATATAAGTGTGAACATATTTTTGCCTCATTTGGAACTGTGACGGGAAAAAATGTACCTTGGCTGCCATTGGAGTAGGTAATTAAAGGCAACACTAGGTTATCAGATACCTAAAATTGCTGAAGATCTCCTCTCTGACGCATGGTGTCTGAAAGAGGAGTTGCTTAAGGATACATTATTTCATGGACTTTGTGTGTTCTCTTTATTAAATATTAATACAGTAGTAAAATTAAATTAATAATCATTATTTTCCATATGTAACTCAAGTTGCTGCTTAATTATGGCATCCATGATGCAATGGGGTTGGTTTAAACTTGCGAAATTAGTTTTTTTTTTTTTCTTTTTTTTAATGTAGGACTTTCAGGCTCATTTTTCTTGTGATACTTAGTAAGTTCAAATTGTAAAGCAATTTTCTATCTTCCCATCCCTGTGAGGACAAAATGGAACTAGCATCCACATCCTGAGAGAACTACAAATCGCACATGCCCGAGAACACACAAGGACACACACTTAATCTCAGTCCTGCGGGTGTATTGCCCGACGTGGCAGAGATGTCGCTCCTCCCGTCTCTCTTAGGCGAGAGTGTATCCAGTCCTCCAGGGGGAATGCCATCCTTCTTAATCCTATTAGCGGTGGAACTCAAGGCTTGGCCGCCCGTTCCTCTGGACCTGTCTACAGTCATTATCCTGACCTCCGATCCACAGCATCTTCATCCCATTCAAATTTACAAATACAGTACTACTTCCCAACACCTTTTTCTCTGCATGTGTTTTTGTCTATTTCTGTCCATCACCTTAATACCCATGTGATTTTTTTGTGTTGAGTACATAAGTTAAATATATAAGTCGAGTTTGTGTGTTTATTTCCTTGAGTGAATGGTTGAGAGAATGAGCTGCAATGAAAGAAACAAAGCAATTTGATGGACATGTTTTTTCTGATTGACTTCATCCGGTGGCTGAGCTACCTCTGACAAAGAAAAGATGAACAGATTTGTTTTAACATTAAATGGTCACTTGTGGACTGGTGTTAGTTCGCCGGGTCCCTCACCCACCCCCACAAATGTAACATGTAACAACAAATGGGCGGGTATTAATCAATTCATTTTCAAGCATTGATTGCAACTGCCATGTTTGAGGTGCAACTAATCTGAAAGGGACCAGAGCTTGTACCTTCGAAACACTCTCATCAACACTTCACAAGTTATATGGGTTTCACTTTCTTTCTCATTTGGAAAAGACCGAACAAATGAAACAAAGACAGCCAGAGGGAAAGGAACTCTGTTCTGTGACTAGTCGATACCGAGGCAATGCCAGTTTGATATTCCACAGGGTATTAAACACATTTATTTCTGATCTTTTCAGATTTCAGAGGTAAAGCCAAACACATGGTGTATATTTGGATCCAGCTTTGGAAAGGCCGCAAAGAGTTCCACTTATCAAATCTCTGATATTTCCAGATGTAGAAACCTTAACTGTCAAACGATCAACCTATAGAAATGTTGAAACTTAAATGAAACCAGCAAACACCGCTATGAGTCACTGAGCACCTAAACCTGCCAACGCGTAGAATGTGTCCAATAATAGAATGCATCGATTTTCAAGGCTTAAAGTTCAATTATGTATCATTCTACAACAAAGGGCTGTAAATGCAATCCTATAGTTGTAGTACCTTTACACTACTTAAATCAAATAATCACAACATGCGTCTACCAATACACATCATTCTTTCCAGAAACCGCTCACAACTTATCTTCACTCAATACGTTAACTTGATCTAAGGCCTGGTGTATAATCAATAACCTCTTTCTCTTGTCCATTGCAAAGGTTAGTCTATAAGTTCCAGTTATATCACTCGCAGTTGCACAGGAGGTGCGATAGCAGAGAACAATGCCGACGTAAACATTGCGTTGATATAATGTTATCTTCAAAAACTGTATCACTGGTGTTCTGCAGGGTGACATACTTTTGTCGGCCAACCCGGTAGAAAGAGCCAGTGGGATTTTCCATTCGATTTTGATTTATTGTGCTTAATAACTCAGACATACAGTAAACACATCCTGAGCTGTGGTGTAGCAAATAAAGAGCACAGCTATCCGTAGTAAATCGTTAACCATTGTAGTTTACCATATGGAACCCTTAGTTCTATACACTCAGAAGAAATCTTCCACTGGCCTTTAAAGTTGGTACTCTCCACCAATTACAAACAACAACAAAAATATAAAAAAATATTCAAAAAGCATACCTGGGTGACTATCTGTATAAAAGCAAAACCAAAATGTAAAAGTACCCATAGGTGAACACGTTGCAGCTCAACATCCTACACCCACTGCAGCGAACGGATTAGAAACACCAGGGCCCCTTGGTAGAACTAGGGATGTATCCTAAGGATGCAATATAGTGAGCTCCTTCACAGGGGTTGGCCTTCTCCTGGACTCACACTGCACTGTCACGCAACAACAATATATCTCATATGTTTGTCAACTCTTTTGTCTCTTTCCTTTTTGGAAGTAAAATCTTAAGCTTCCTGACTGATTCAGACTCTCAGTTAGCCTAGTCAATAAGATTTCTAAAAAAACCCACAAACCAAACCGCCACACCTGAAGGTTCCTTCAGCACTGAAAGCAGCCAACAGTGGTTGATGTTTTTTTTCCTTCAAGTGTGTGTAATGCGTATGTGTGGTTGGAGGTCCTTTCCTGTCACTTCAATGTTCTTTACCTGCTGGAGGAGATGATGATCGGTCCCCCGTGCTCTGCTCTGAGCCTGTGGATGACAGGATCTAACAGAGCTGATAAACACAGACACCCCACAACCCAGTTGGCCTCGGCCTTGACAGTGACTGAACTGGCCTCAAATCTCCTTTGACAGGGAGCAGTGTCAACACACCTACAACACACATACACACAAGCCTGCAGTGAACCCACAAATACACTCATACATACATACGTATAATACCCTGAATGCTTAAAAACCTAATACATTCCTACTACTCCATGACAAGCATAGGGTTAAAGACAATATTTGAATAAAGTATGGGAACTTTCAAAAACGAAGATGACTGTTCCTTTTTTGAAGCGATTGTACTTTCACCTGAAAGACAGAGCTGTCACATCACCTGCGGACGCTTGACAATGATTGACGGGACACGTGTAGAAGAGGCCAACGGCGGTCTGGTCGGTTACTGACCGCCTCCACTTCCACAGAGGCTCAAGCCCTGAGCAGCCAACGGCATGTAAGCTGAGAGTAATTAAGGCTTATGAGTCACTTATGGATGAACACAAAAGGTAGAAGGTCCACCTCGTATCGTGGAAGCCATTTAGCGTGACAATATTTTGAGTGCATGGCTCAGTTGAAGAGACCCATGATCCAACTGTCACATTTGTAGTGAAGTGAAAAAACAAATTTGTATCCACTTTTTCAAAAATGGACAAAGGAAAAGGTCAATCAATTTGCATTTTCATCCACTATCGATAACCACGGTCTCCGTCAGTTACACCGCTGAAGCAGACATCACAATGAAACGCAGTAGCTGAAATCAAACATAAAACGATGGGAACCCACCAAGTGTTGATTTGACTTTTTGTCGCGTCTACAGCGGGGCAAAGAAATACCTTTTTAAAGTGAGTTACTACACGTGACTAACATGGCTTTTGGGTTGTTAGCAGCTTTGATCAGGCTGAGCAACACGCTTTTTTAAAATACAATAAACGTTGATCCTTTTTAATTGAATCATAACAACCAATCGGCCATCACACATGTACGATAAATGGTAGACACACCTAACTAAACTTTTTTTTCCTCCATACCTCCTGCTATTCCTCATAACAATACATACATTTTCTTTAATCATCGCTCTGATTTTATACCACAGAGTTAAAAAAGTTTCCCTTCTTCAGTCGGCTTTATGTGGCAGCCTGCGGAGTCTGTGTTTAAATGTATTTCTTTCTTCTGCCTAGTCATCTCCGTATGCTTCGTAGGCAGTGGGAACCCAAGCCGTCCATTTAATGTTGTGCAAGTGTTTGTTGCACGGTGAGATGAAGAGCCAGAGTGCAGGGTGAACAGAAGCCCTATGAAATCCTCTCCCCAACTTTAATGGAAGGGCTCCCTGCAGAGTACTGAGGACACCTCCAAGCACACCCCCGCACACACGTAACACGAATCAAGACATTTATCTTCAATGAAGTGAAAGGAGAACAAAAAAAAGATGTCGATACATGCAAGCACATACAGACTAAGAGAACGCTTGGCCTCCCGACGAATCCATTCAAAGTAATGGTATCAAAGCTGTATGAAGAATACATACCACAGGGCTTCTTTTCAGCCGCCGTCATACGCAGATCAGGAGTGAAGTATTAATGTATTAAAATAAGGTTTGGCCTAGACAATGATACCATATTTCAGATAGTTGTGAGTGTAATTGCTTCTTGCCAAAGCATTGAATCTAGTTGAGATCAGTAAGGCCGCAGAGGGGAAAAAGAGACAGAGGGAAAAAAGTGGTGAGGCGGAGGAGGAGAAATGCTGAGGAAGGTAAGAGGGTGACGAGGACAAGGAGAGGACTTGAGAAGAAGGGAGAGGAGAGGTGATTGAAATGAATAGCAACCAGAAAGAGTTGATAAGAAAAGAAAAGTATGCAGCAGGGGATATATGACGGATATGATGGTGCAAGACGGGAAAACAGGCCATGTCGAGGAAGGAAAAGGTCTCCTCAGGGGTAATATGTTGTCCTTCACCCGCAGCCTTCAATCTCCACTGATGCAAAGTGACAGCGATGTCAAGTGCAATACAACGTGCATTATCTCTACTGACCAGCAGGGGGCGGCTCTTCTCGTTGCAAGAATAAATCGGTAACAATTGCAAAGATGAGTTCATTGTCTCAATCTCTACTTTCATGCGGCATTCAACACAGCATTACAAATAAGAAAACTGCAGCCAAAATCAGAACTTTCATCCTTTTGATCACTGTAAAAACATTTATGATATAATTTATTCATTCATTTATCATTTAGAGTTCCAACCTGGTGTTACGTTCCCTTCTAAGGGTTAGGCAACGTAAACAAAACAAACGTGAGGGAAAGAAGGAAACTAGCAGACCACAGCGGATAGGGCAAACAATAATCAAATCCCCAAAAACTCAAAGTTGCAAAGAAACAAGACAAAACAAATAGAAAACAGGCCATAACGCATCGCGGGCCTCCCTCTCGGACTCTCACTCCAAGGCCAGTGGAATACGTCCCTGCTGATGGCAGCCAAAACTGCAAATGCCTCTCTCCCTGCACGAGCCCCTGGATGACGTCATCCAAAGCCTTTTAAAGGGGCCGGCTCTGATCGCGCACCCAATCGGGATGGACCATCAATTAAGCCTCCGGCTGGGCTGAGACAGAGAGACACCAACAATGGAACGTAACACCTGGTCTGAAGTCCAGTTTTAGTTGCTAAGGAGGAGCTGGCAGGAAGCCCAGCCTTTAGCTTCTTAAGGTTTTCTTGAACATCCACACCTCTTCTTAATTTTAAGTGAAAATAATCCTGTTTTTTTCTTTATTAATACTCACATTTCGGTCTCAGAATATTTTACCTTGCGTCAAAAAAACATGGATATGTCAGACATGAGCGATATTTAAAGAGCTATGAATAGAAATATCTTCTTTTGTAATCAGTAAAATATTATGGTAACACTGAAATAACATCTAATGACATTATTTAATGTGTTCTACCAAGGGATCGTCCTGGTAGTACCCAGCGCCAGACGAGTAACATGACAGAGCCAATGTACACACACACACACACACACATAAAGTAACACTCCCTAGACTTGCTGCGTAAGTTGAAAGCAGCACTTATGGCACTGTGATTAACTTGGACCCTCTCTCCTCTGCGGTGCCCTCCTCCCGCCTCTCATTAATCACCAACACTGTTGGTCTTTCTCACTCTTGGATGAACCACTTGGATGAACCACTCTCTGAAATATGGTCAGAAGTCTCTAACAACTTTTTCTGCTTTCCCAGACTGGCAGATGCTGTTCATTTGCAGCAACAAAAACAGAAAGAAACTAAAGTCCCTCGTGTAAACATTATAGCTCCCCAAATGGTCCTGAAATCACCAGGACAAAGCAATCTCCAATGTTAAAAGTACATATTCTCTGTTTTGGTATGTACAAAATCAACATATGTGTAGACAATTTGACTGTTAATGCATACTGTTTCTTTTACTCAGTACATACTGCTATGTGGTTTATACAGCCATCGTCAGAGGGAAGGTGTTTTGATGGTCAAAGAAAATTTAAATGGTCGACAACAAAGCTTTTCCTATTTTCAATCGAAAATGCCGGACAAACAAATATGAGCAAGCACTGGTTTGAGACTTGCACTGGGTGGAGACCTGCACTGGGTGTAGACTTGCACTGGGTGGAGACCTGCACTGGGTGTAGACCTGCACTGGGTGGAGACCTTCACTGGGTGGAGACCAGATGGCCAGCAGGGGGCTGGAGGTCTGATTGTATAGACATGGATGAGAAACTGACTCTATTTCCCAATTGATTTATTCCCTCAGTAAACATTCTAAGGATGACCTCATGTTTTAGAGTCCCTATGAATTAAATAAACAATACTTACAACTTGTTTCCATCTCTTTATCTCGGCCCCTGGCATTCTATTCTTTCTCCATTCTAGACAGAATCCATTCTCTCCATCTCTGTCTGTCTCCACTCATCTCTGGTAGCCTTCTGTCATCCATTGGCCAAGCTGGGAGTGAAGCCACGGTGGCTGGACCTGGATGCTGCACGGCCCGCCAAGCTGAGCCTGAACGGAGAGGCAAAAAGGTCCGATGCTGACCTGGACCACGCATCACAGGTGTGCGTTATGGCTCCCTTTGGCCAAACACTATATTCCTTTAATATAACTGATTCATCAAGAGAAGCAGGGAGGTCGGGTGAGAGAGAAAAGGGAGGCAGTAGTTGAAGGGCAAGATCTCAGATCAACAACCATGCGACACCAGGCTGTCCATTTTGTCTTTCAATTTTGACATAATTTCTGCAGCACTATTCATTCAGAAATGAGGGTGTTTGGAATCTCTAGAGTATTTTCTTTGGGGTCATACAAGACACGGATTAAAAGAATATTTAAAACGGAATAAAATAATATTAGCGATCCGAACGGTACGGTCGCCGGGGGGAAGGTACACCAAAGTCGGTGCCGGTGGACTGGGTGTGGCCCGCGGACCGTAGTTTGAGACCCCTGAGATAGGAGATTGAGACCATCAACTCATGTTTACAATGCTTACTGAGGGACTAATTCAAGAAAAATAGAATAACTTTGTCATTGACTTTCATAAAATCAAGGTGTCACCCCCTTAGGCAGAACCGCTTGGACACAAGCCAACATCATTTCTCTGGTACCTTCTTTGTGGATGATGGAAGGCGCACACCAACCACATGCTGGTTTTTCAGTCTGTTTGTTTAACCAGGAAAGGTTTGAGGGTAACAAATGAGGAACAAAAGTCCAAACTCTTCCCTACCTCATACCAAGATATTCCAAACTGACCGAAACAAAAAGGTGTCAAAGGGAATATAGTTTTTGAAGTCACACACACTCCTTGAAAATATATAACTATCTAAGGACATTCCACAAGCCAGGAGAAGACTTTGTGTTTTATCTAAAGTTCCAGTATCTTTAGAGGCTGTTCTCTTGATCACATCTTTTTTCCTTACAATAATTCTAATTATTGCCAATATATCAACTCATCATGAAAGGCACTTATTATTATAAAAAACAGAGAGACGATTGCACAGCTCAGACAGGACAAAAAGAAAAGAAAACCGAGTGCAGAATGTCACGTCTGGAAGTGTGGCAGCCCAGTCAACGCCTGCCCACTTACCCCAGACCACATACCAGTCTGGCTGCCACTCGGTGCCAAGGAGCCCGAGCTACTGCGTTAAGACGGAGACCTCAAAACTCGCTGTTGTGTGTCTGCGTGTGTGTGAGTGACATTTAGACTCCTCCGTTGCCATTTATGTTGGCGTCTCAGCGGATACCACCGAGGAACAGCGCCTGAGCCAAGTGGTGCTGATGACTCTCTTCATCCATTGCAGTGTGTAGGGATGGTTAAAGAACTCACACATACGCACACACACATGCACACACTGTGCAGCGATTAAGAATAGCCAACTGGCGCAGATGGCTGAGAAAATATATTTGGAGCCATAAGCCTTGAGGACAGTGTAATAAAACACTACCGGAGTAAGAAACTCAGAAACGAGAAAAAAACACATAGTGAAATAACACAGTGAATGATAACCAGTATATCATTATAAGTGTTGGATTTCTTCTTTTTATTAACTCTCTATCAAAGCACTCTTCCACACTGCCCTGCCCTTCAGAGATATGTGAATCAGAGAGAATTCATTTATAAATATCAATCATATTTTCGTATTTTTAAATGTAAATGATAATTCGCAGTGTTATTCGAAACGCATGGTGCACATTGGCGTATGCCTAACGTATGCACATATTCACACATTGTGCTCTTTGTGTATATCTACATCTGTAGCTATGTGCAGGGAGGGACTGTGTACAGCACAAAGCATTCAAGTGAATATACAGTATCTGCTTGGTGACCTAGTCTTTTTTGGGGCCTCTGCTTGGAGAATGGTATACCGTGATAACACGTGTAATAACTCTGGAACTACTTTGTCTATCTAGACTTGTCTCTAGAATAAAGGGGAACCCCTGTGAGTGTTTTATATGTTGGTAAAATCAATATAACACACACAAAAAGAACCTTCAAATTTCAATCACTTGAAAAAAAAACCCTGAAATGTGGATACCAGGCTAAAATAACATCTGAGTGACTTTGCAGTGTGTGGACAGTAATCATGGAAGGTTTCACGTTTATACAGCGAAGATAAACTACTCTAAAGGAGGCTTTTGTGCAGAGAAACGGGAGGTGGAAATCTGGTTTTAACCACCTTTTCGAATCGTGGGGATCTGACTAGAGTGACGAGGAGAGCAGCGACAGCCCCCTCAGCCACTCAGAAGCCCAAACGGGTACAGCATGAAATGACACTCCACTGTGACGTTTGACTTCCAACCCCCCCAAAAACCTGCTTTGTTTGTGAAGCGCACAAGATGGCAGCTGGAAGTATCTCACTTGAAAGAGCAGCTCAAATTCATATTTTTGTTGTAAATGGCAAAGGTAAGTGGCATCTATGTTTCATAGGCTTCAATTACTTTTTTTCTACTTTTACCTAAAGTTTGTCTCAGAGAAATGTCACAAATATCACTGTATTCGGTGATGGATGCGCTAGTAATTTGCTGCCTCGCTGTGTTTGGAGCATTTTCAAACGGTTAAATGGTGATTGTAGCCCAGACTCTAATGCTTCAACAATGGGAAGCAAAGGAAAAGAATAGAATATTTAGTTTGGAAATTGGTTCCGGCTCGTCGTCACCAAAGTACACCAACTATTTTACTTAGTCAGCTCAGTAGTTTCACAGAGATTACGTTACAGCAACACCCAACAATATGAGTTTGAGGCTTTAATGAGAGGCTTCCAAAACAGACATTACACACGACTTTTTCCTTTAGACAGCAATATATATATTATTCTTTTTTTAGGTGACTTTTGTCTTATTTTAAAATAAGTTAAAAAAAGAAGTACGTAATACAGTGATTCCAACATGTACATTGATTAAAAAATATTTTATTAAGAATGTTATATTTATATAATAAGTAGCTACAATAAAAGTAATTATATCATAGCAGGTCTTGGTGTCGAGCTTTATCCGAAGCCATGAGTCAAAAATCTGTCCATTTTCTGGGTGGAGGACTATATTATCAATATGCAAAAGATAAGCAACTAAAAACACTGTATGCTCCCCCACCCATAACTACCAGCAACCTCTTTACTTCATATTTTGTTGATTCATTTACAAATCAACTTTTGGGCGGAGGAAATGTAAGAAGTCTGAGCATGTGCAAATGAACCCAGGGAACGTCTTCATTGTTGGTCTGTGTGTGTGTGTGTGTGTGTGTGTGTGAGAGAAACATAGCGGTTTAGTGTAGAGCCGCCGGTCACCTTAACACCCCCAACACATCTAAAGAGAAACAATAAGTCCGGTCTTCTCTGATCTGTCGTGTTGAGAATTGTAATTTGAGGCCAGTGAGTTCTGAACCCGAGGCTCTACTGCACAGCCCACTTCCTCCCGGAGCCAGGTGTGTGTGTGTGTGTGTGTGTGTGTGTGTGTGTGAGGAGGCCAGGACCACCCCAGGTTATTATGTGTCCCGATGGTGATTTTAGACAGCTGTGTCCCTTACTTCCTCTCCCCTGGAGATACACACACACACACACACACACACACACACACACACACTACAGGTAAATACGCTATAACACCTAAACATTGTTCATCTCCTAAATCTAACCAATTGTGTTTGATGAAAACGTTTCATGCTTAAATAGAGAGATTATGGAACATGTGCTGATTAGGAATCATTTCCAGAGACAACAGTAATCTGAAGTTTATGTGTTACAACCGGTGCAAAAATATTTTGTTTTGTCTATATTAGAGTCTAAGCTTCTACACGGGGAATTATGGAGGTCATTTGAATGGTTGCATGAATCAAAAGAACAACCCCAGTGTTTGGTTACACAATATCATCCTTTGAATGAAAAGTAAAGGACTACAACTGACAAATTGAGTGTATGGAAACAAAAGCAATCTTTGAAAATGACATACTGATTACTACAGGTGAAAAGGGTTAAAAGATGAATCTACCACTGTGGGAGTTGCTCAAGTTTTGGAAAGTTTATGTATTCATATACAGAAGAGGCCTTTTACAGCTTGTTTTATAAAGTTGAAGAGGACTCTAAGGATATAAAAGTAGATAAATAATAAATGGATAAATAATAATAATACATTTCTTTAGCATGAGAACAATGGTGGAACAATGTAGAAATTGCCATCTGTATAAACTGGATGTGCAATTTTAGTAATTGACACAATTCTCTCCGTCTCACTCACTATCTTTGAATGCACATGTGTGTAGATGTGCTGTGTCTCTTGCTTGTTTGTGTGTTTGTTCCAGACCGTGTGTGTGATCTGAGGCCAGCCAGGGTCTCGCTATGGTTAGTAAGGTCACGGCAGGCCCAGTTACTGCCTAATGAGATTACAGCACACATCCTGTTTAACAGCTACACACTCTCTTCCTCCTGTGTCGAGCCCTGCATGTGCTTGTGTGTGAGGAGAGGATCAGAGAGGCCGAAATCGAAAGGCCTTGACCAGAGGACGACATCTGCAGGTCACACACACATGAATACACATTTCCTGTTCATAGCACAAAGAACATCAGTGCATATAAAGAAGCTTTTTAAGAATACTTTCTTCTTCCTCTCGTCGAAGCAATGCTTTTAGATTCTACAAGGCTTCATGTTCGTTCAACAACACAGAATTATCTCACATTAACGATCAAGTAAAAAAAACACATTTGAATATTGGGGGGAAAAAGAAGTATGTTTGGATGGACGTGAGTGGGTGACAGAGGAGGCTGTAAAGCAGTAGCACTGGAATAAAAGACGACAAGTTAACATGAGGCGGCAGACACCTGCTCAACAACACAGTGGCAACCAAACGGCCTTTTTTTCACATGGACACCATCTGGAAATGGCTGAGAAGTGACAGAGCTGCTTCCGTGATATCAGAATAACAGGATACCAACCGGTTAAAAGGAGAATTCATTCAGGCGCCGTTTGACCATCTGACACGCTGAGCCTTATTAATTAATAAGTGTTGGTTTTCTTATTGTAGCTTCGCTTCTGTCTGTTAATGGGATCTGCTCGCGTTGCCTGAAGAGCAACACGCCCCCCCAACTCTGCTTCAGGACAGATTGGGTCAGAAAAGGGAAATACAGGGAAAAAACAGATCCTCAGCCTGAACGGTACCTTACATTTATTACTATTTTTGTTATACGAACGGACTGCGTGACCCTGTAAACAGGCTGCCTGCATCTGTGGAACACGTCTGCATTGACCCAAATTAGCTTTGAACTACTTTGTATTGGACATCGGCAATAATGTAAATCCTTAACATCACATCGTGAACTCTTATAGCGATAAAGAAAAGAGGGTTTGCGTGTGTCCTCCATCAAGACCATGTGAAGGTTTTGGACTTAAAGCTATACAACTCCAAACACGTTTTTAGCTATATTTTAGGTATACACAAATGTAATATATCAAAAAGAGGGTTAGTTCAATGTACGTGATATTTGGAGCACCCTGACTCTCCCCTCAGTGGGGGGCCACGTGTCGTCTTGTCCTGATGCCACCTTGTGATTTTCACAAAGCTATCTTGGATTACGGCCATTGAACCTAAGTTGCGATTGTTGGAATGTGGAGGATAAAAGTCTTCATGATATTTAAGTGTAAACCTTGTACAAAACCATATATATGAGGATATATTCTTCGTTGGCCGAGGTAGAGCCACGGAGGAATGGATACAGGGGGTGGAGGGGTTATAAGAACTAACCTGCCAGCTCAACACACAGTCCTGGCTCAAGACTAGACCTCCGTCTCGCATGTGCCATCTCTCTTCATGCCTCCGTCGGCCTCCTGCTGCAAGACGACCGGCCCCTAATTGTTGCTGTAATCAGTGTGATTCATATTGCCTCATTAATAGCCCTGTTGTTCGCAGAATCTTCCCTCACGTCTTCCCCAATAATCTATCTCTTCCGTCCTAAACCAGTCTTGTGTTTCACTTCCCTTTTTTTAATCGTTCTATCCACTGTCCCAATCCCTCCCCCTTCCTCACACTTTTACCCCATTTCCATCTATTTATTTCACCGGCTTACATGATCCCCTCCCTCCCTCTACTTGTTCACTGATCACACATATATTAACATTGAAGGCTTCCATAATTGCTTATGTAAAAACTCACACTAATGCACACAGAGCTCCCTATTTAACTGGTCTAATTTTATTCCCCTGTACCATATCACCCACCCCACTAATACACATGGTGTTATGCTAAATGATTGATGGCTCACCATATCACATTTTCCACTTCATTAATAAAAAATGAAGTCTTTATTTATTAATGGGTAATATATATATATATATATATATATATATATATATATATATATATATATATATATATATATATATACACATGTACATGTATTTATGATTCAATTAGGGCAGCAGTTGTGATCTATAAGATATAATTTACTGTGTAAGCTTGAAGATATAAATGCTTGGTAATGTATCTGTATTGGGGTTTGGCACCTCTAATGTACAAGGAGCACTGTGCTTTAATAAAGGTACATTTCTGTCAAACGTGAGGAAGTAAAAGCCATATGTTTATTTTTTATAATTGATTAGTGAAATTACATTACGCAAATGTCAACATCATGTGTAACTCGTCAAACCACTCTACGCAGAAAAGCATAGTCAACGTTTAGTCTTTAGGTTTCAAACGGGACACAAACAGAAGTCTTCTTGGTGCAAGTTACATCCACAGCCCCTTGGAAACGTTCATATCACACGATTGAGGTTGGACTCTAGTGTAGTCTGGGGTTGCTCTCCACTGATCACGAGCATGCTTTCACCCATAGCATAGTTGCATTTATAGTTTTATAGTGTGTTAAACATAACATTCCAATGAGTAAGTAACTTTGCCTAACTCTCTCCTGCATACGAGGAAGACAAAATTCTAGAGCTGTCTACATTAACACATTAATCTATGTGATTAACAAAATATTTTAACGTGGTTAATGTTCGTTCGTTTACTTCCCATTTACTTCCGCTCCCGGAAGTTGACTGTGGAAACGACACTGCCGCTAGCTGCAGTCAGTTACATCAAGATGGAGAGAGCTTTTTGCATTGGAAGTAAGACAAACAGTGGCGCGACATACAGCGGAGAAATGAGCAGAGTCAAACAGAAGGGGGGAGTGAAAAACTTAAAGCACCGCTATGCTAAGCTAGCTGCTGGGCTAAGCTAGCTGCTAGGCTGCGTCCATCTCAACATCTAACGTCACCCTGCGCAACACACAGTCTGCAGAGGACCACCACTGTGTCCCTAAAAGACGTGGTTTGAAAACGTTCTGGCTAAATGTGGGGAGATGGTTGGCACTTCAAACACAGCCGTTGAATGATGGAGAGTTGAGAGGAAACAAGAAGAGTCGCTAGTTCAACGTGTTCCACCAGGTGGAATTATGCCCCCAATATGATTACTTTTAAGATTTACTCTTAAGAAGAGTAACAAACATTGATTATAAACAAAATTGTAACAACAACAACGTTCATTAATCGCCATTAATCGTGATTAATGAATTTTAAAATGTGCGATTAATTAGATTAATTAATTATTTTTTTAATCTATTGACAGCCCTACAAAATACCTTAAGCTGTATAACCTTTGACCTGAGAGAACTCCAGACGTTGTCTTGGAAAAAAGCAGACATTTGTTCTGAGGGTAACCCCGCTGCGGTCACCATGAAGCTGCTGAGGGCATGGCAGTTAGTTCACACAGTCTTCTAGCTGAGGTCAGTGCAAGCAACAAAGACGCCTTGAATTGACAAGGCCTACAGAGAAGAGGGCCCCAGAGGCTCTGTGGCCCCTTCAACCAAAGCCTCAAACACAAATGGCAGTCCCCACAACGGGGAGAAGGTATGCATCACCAAGCACGTTTTCTGACGGCCTGCAGAATTCTCTTTACCAGAGGGTGACCAAAGAATGATTTGTTCCTAAAACCCAGCTGCAGAAATAAACGGCGGCGGCATACAGTGGCATCCGATAGCCCTCTCTCTATCCATCCATCCAAAATACGGATACATTAAACCTAACTGCACCGGCCATGGGACCTAGCTTCCTTTCCTCACCAGCTTTGGAACCCCGAGCACTTTGACATTAGCTACCGGAGCGTCTCTGCACACTGAATTTCTATGAAAGTTGCGTGCTGGGAATCCTTCTAAAGCTGTACTTGCTGTCTTGACCCTAACCACTCAAGAACAATGCTTAACCTCCACCAATGGTACTGACCCCCACCCGCTGCATAGGGCGTGTCTTACAGCAGTGGGATTCATAATTATGCATAACAGGTCTCATGCAAGCAGAACATTTCTGTCTAACTTACTTTTGCAAAGCTTCAACATTCAAGTCAAAGTTCAATATTCCGAGGTTTAAATAATTTCGACATATGTTATGTAGATTACAGATTTAAGAATATGGAAGTTGAATTTATTGTATTTTCAAAAAAGAAGTTTCTCATTTCTATGAACAAGTTGCAAATGCTTTGGTACATCCATGCAAATGATTATATACAATTCTCTGTGTTTTCCTACACGATGAATTGCTTATGTCATGTTGATCAAAATTAACTGTAATGGTTGTCTGTTGAATAGTCTCACCCACCACAACATTTAGGCATTAGTCCATCACATTTTTACATGCAAAATGGTTAAACACGTTGTCATAATATGTCAAACATATTTCTCTACATTTTCATTAGACTTTTTTTCTGAATCTGTCCTAAACTGGTAAACTGCTCCCAGGTGAATCTTGACTTTCTCTATCAGAGGTGCATTTCATGAACCATCAAATGGCAAGTATATATACACATAGCCGAAGCACAACACCATGTTACCATGTCTGACAATGGAAGGACAAGGAATTAGACGAGGTCAACAGCCAGAGAGAAGAAGAGGAAGAGGAGTGAGGCTGCGTGGCGGAGGAGTTGGGAGGCAAAAGAGAGGAAGAGGCAGACACATGCGTGTTCCTGAGGGGATGAGAGCCACACCTGTGCACACGTTAAGGGACATACAATACAGAGCCTTTTTACTCTCTAACTACAGGGATCTCATCCCTGAACAAGAGGGTCACCCTGGAGATGACTTGCCAAAGTACATGATAGTTTGGGAAAATGTCCGTTTCCACGGCTCCAACACCATCAGACAAAGGTTTGCGACCCACAACAGGATGCCGATGGCGTTTCTCCCACCCTGCCCCCCCATCCCTAAACCCCATTGAGGAGTTTTGCTCAGCATGGAGATGGAATGTGTATGTGTATGATGACATCACAGCAGAGGCTGGATAGGACAAGATTCTTCCCACGCTGCATTGCAAGAGAAGATTATATATATATATATATATATATATATATATATATATATATATATATATATATATAATCTTTGATATATATAAATATATATATATATAATCTGTGGCCCAACAGACAGGAAAGTCAGGTGTAGGAAGACGACCTCCAGCACTGCATGTGCAGCTTCCCTAAGGAGATTGTCCTTTGTTCACATTTCTACTTTGTTTTTTGTCTTTTTTCTTTGTGCTGTGCACAGCTGTCTTTTCCTTTATGTATTCAACGACATGTCTGCCAACAAATTACAGTGTGAACAGTAAAAGCGTAAATGTGAATGTTGTTAGTCTCTTGAAATCAATCTCCTACACACACACACACACACACACACAGGTGTAACTTACAATTTAGAATAAATATCATCAAAACCTCAGTCATAGTTTACCATAGTTTATCGGAACAGAACCTCTAGAAGACACTGTTTATACTGTTTGACTGTCCGTAGACAATGACACTAGGACCTGACATGTTCAGTGACAGGTAATCCACGGTGTTTTGCCACTCGTACACATTGTTTAGAGTAATGTACGCACTGTTTTATGTCATGGATGATTCGAGAAATGTACCAAAGGAACTGAGAAATACTGTAATTAATTATGCAAAATTAATTAGAAAAATATATGGGGGTTTCTGGTCTATTGATATTTTTGGTTATTTTAGATAAAGCCTGTTTTCTGGTCAAATGGCTCTCATTTGTTTCTGCTTCTTTTTTTGCAACAAACTATGATTCATAATGGGACTGAGTATATGTTCCACGTTCAGCACGTGGAGAAACACACACATACAGCCCATTAGATCAGAAAGAACAACCCATCGTTACCAAATTTTGGGGGGGAATGTTTACCAAAAAGAAAGCGGTGTGAGGAAGAATGTGTTCTCATATCACAGATTACTTTTTTCCAATTATGTCGCCCCACAAAACACACAAACATAAATTTCACGTTTACCAGCCTCGTAAATCAAGTCCCAAAGAGGGCACTCATTTTCTTGAGTCATTATTGCTGGGCAGTACTATCTACTATATTAGCCTACATTAGCGGCTCTTTTTTTGTAAATGTATGCGTGTGTGCCTGTGTGTGTCTGACCACTAACCTAATAGAAGTCGGTATAACCCTGCTGTCGGAGAGCGTGCAGCGGCAGGGCTAATAGAAAGATAATGAGTCCGTCCATACTCAGGCCTCTATTAAATCTCTTTAATACTCTCTCTCTGGAACTGCGGGTGTATGAGACCCCAATCCTCCTTCATGACTGCAGCTTTATGAGAAAAGTGAACCATCAATGAATATTCATGGTCCAACAGAGCTAAATACTTCTTCCAAACTGTTTCTGTTTGCAGCAAAAATGGTGTCTCTGAGGCACAGCAGTCACAGGAGGAAGAAGAAATGAAGACTTAAACTACACCCTAACCCTGCACATTCCACAGACCGAAAAGATCATTCCAAAGCCTCACAATTAATACAAATATAAAATTAACTCTACCAGTGTTTTTACATTGTTTTAACTTGTTTACTACACATTATTGAAATGTTTGTGATTATATATATGTTGAACATTTATTAAAAATGAATTGTATTTTCTTACCAGCTTCCAGTCAGATTGTGTCATCATATCCCCCTTAATCATCATTACCTTTGGTCAGAAGGAGCAGACGTTGGGACTTGATCGTTAGACAACAGAGTCGAGGTCTTTTTAGCAAACATGCTTTGCTTAGAGACTCTACATCAATGACACATGGTTTCCTGTTGTTTGATGGTTTGTAAACTGATGTTTCACATATTTAAGATGACAGTTTGCCAAACAAACCCGCGAAAGAGAATAACGGAAAAGTCAAAAGTATCATTATTTAAAGTTCTGAAAAGGGAAACGCTTCAAAACTGGACGGTGTTCTTTCGGGTCTTCAGGTTTATTTCTTCTCACTTGAGGTGATGATGGATCCTAAACACTCACAATTAAAGTCCCAAGATCCAAATAACAACCAACCTTTCGCTTCAAACCGCACACTTCCGTGGACGGCATTTTGTCGGTGCACGCCAGCCGTTGTAAATAAGACATCCTGGGGTCTTCATGTCCAAACGAAAATCATACAGATATAAAAATTCTAGTTAACGGATTCGTCCGTCACAACGCCTTTTGTCCGACGCCACCAATTCTTTAAGCATTGAATCGCAGCACAAAACCCATGCGCACACATTCACGCGCTCAGCGTCGCAGCGATTCTGTCTCTTTCAGACTCGCACACGCAGGAGCGTGAATACGGAACCCTGCACAGAAAAGCAAGGGCATATCCGAGGAGTAAGTTATTTTAAGATATGTGCAAGGGATGAGAATAATGTGATTTCAACTCAAATACTCAGGTAGACACACAGTGTCCCTGCCAGTGCCTTCTCGCAGGAGAGGAGGCACATGTGAATGACAATGCGGCTCGTGTCAGTGCTGGCTGACTTATTGGGGATGTATAGTGCAGGCCAGGCCGCTATGTTATTTACCCTTTCTTTTCTATTACCAGTGCATTTTTATTGCGGACGGAATCGGGAAGATGTAATTGCCTACGAGGTATCTGCTTGCATTATCAGGCCTAGGATGGCATTAACTGTAAATAGATAAAGGACATTATGCAGCCATATTGTGTAGTGTGTACGGTTGTGTGGGCGAGGTGTGGGTTTTGTGGCTGGGTGGGCGATAGGGCCGGCGAGGGTTTTTTCAAAGCCTGTTTGCTTGCGTGTTATTTGATTTATTCAAACTACACAGCCTGTGGTTTATGACAGATAGGGTATACAAAGCTATTGTGAGGTTAGAATTAGATATTTGACCAGACAATGGGGTAAGCTGCATCTCCAGAAGTGACCCAGCATAAACCCCGGGTGTATATATGGACAGTGTGTAGCTACAGTGTGTGCGTATCCGTGGAAAATAATTCATAGTGTAAGTTTCTTTGCATTATACGCAGATGTATGATGTCTGCTATAACTGCATCTGGCAAGCCTTCTCAGCAGGGAGCGTGCAAACGGAAAGCCAATGTCTGCTCGCTTGCTTTCTCTCTTTCTTTAGCTCTCTGCCTGCTTCAGTCTGGTTATGTGGGCACAGACAAAGTCAAACTGCTGCTCGCACATATTTGGGTGGCTATTTAATTAAAAGTGGATTACAAGAGTGTTGGGTAAACAAAGATCAGATTAACAAATAGGCCGCCGCCGCCTTCCCATTTGCTAATGTAAATTTGACTTGACGATGGGATTGGTCGTGCAGAAGAACGGCTCCGCCGCTCCGGCGGAATATTAAGACCCGGTCTGGAGCTCGAGTTGAGTCGGGACGACTCGCAGAAGTTGGCTAAGCCCCCATCCTTATGCCCAGTGTGTGCGTCCCTCCTTTTCTATCTCCAGGCCGGCGTTCTTGATTTGATCGATGCAGTCGTGCAGCAGCTGAAGATATTTGTACACTAGAGGGAGCAGAGAGTATTTTATTATTGAACTTAGAGTTCTGTGCTATAAGTGGGACGACACAAACACTAATTGGGATCATTGCAGAGACTGTTGTAAAGAAGTCTCTCTTTCTGGCAGAGATGTACTTACAACCCTCGGGGACCCCTTAACCTGCCACACGGACCTCCAGGACCGCCGGTAGAGAACCGTTTCACTTCACCTATCTCCACCTTTCACCTATTACAAAGTCATTGCAGACTTGGATTTGGGGATAATGCTTAAAATCATAAACTCATTTGGAGTTGCAGTCCGGTTAAAAAAAGATAAGAATATGCGTTAAGTCAAGTGTTGCCTCTCACTCAAAGCTTCAAGTATTTATTTCAATTTTCCATGACAAATACCTCTCTGGAAGAATTCTAATTCTCGTATTGGCCGACTCCAAAGATGGCTGTCATCCTAACCTCCGTCATCTAACCTAAGCCCAGACACCACTCTCTCTTTGTTTGGTGGAGTGTGATGAGGGCCACGAGCAGCCTGGCCAGAAGCTTTACAGGCAGGCTGGCTTCTCTTTTTTTTGCTTCATTCATAGTAAGTATCTGAAACAAAAAGATCGGCCATGACACGTCGACCGACTCCTGTAGCGCCCAGCGAACGTGGCAACAAACAAGAATCTCCCCCACTGCACTTCATTTGATATTTCCCTGTTAGCACATTCATGCTAACCCCTGCTTAAGCTGCAATGTGATGAACAAATTCACAAAAAACGCTTTCTGCGATTAGCATCATGGTTAACTGCGTTTAGCATCATGGTTAGCTGCGTTCAGCATCATGGTTAGCTGCGTTTAGTATCATGGTTAACTGCGTTTAGCATCATGGTTAGCTGCGTTCAGCATCATGGTTAGCTGCGTTTAGTATCATGGTTAACTGCGTTTAGCATCATGGTTAGCTGCGTTCAGCATCATGGTTAGCTGCGTTTAGTATCATGGTTAACTGCGTTTAGCATCATAGTTAACTGCGTTTAGCATCATGGTTAACTGCGTTGCGCCCCGTTGCTACGGCTCACTTTTAAGAAGATACCTCGCTAATTATATGACGGCCAAACATGCTCATTACACTTTGCAGGGGAGTCAAACGCTCCGAAATGATCTGGTTGGTTAAGTATGAATGTTGCGTTTTGAGATTTAATATATATAGTCGGGGTGTTTCCCTTAGCAACAACATCTGATGCTAATAATTCCTCCGTAACTTGTGAATGGGACTGAATTGGCCTCTGCGAGGGGGCTTGCATGTTCTTGTTTGGTAGCTGCATGATGGTTAGGAGTTACGCTGCCAAAGAAGAGTAAGATAATCCCCAAAGGGGCTACAAGTTTCTTCTCCACAAAACCCAAACAATTGTATTTTAGTCTGTCCGAAGGTGCAAGATGTTAAACCGTTGTCTACTATAGGTTGTAATTGTACAGGGGGCCACAACTGTCTGCCAAATCATTCAGTAGATGTGAAAATACTGAAAGTCACTACATATTGAAACATTTGACACGTTGTCAGGGTGATAAACAATGTCTTTGTTAGTCATTGATCATGTGTGTATGTGAAAAAATATCATGGCAATCCATCAGAAAGCCAGTGAAATCCCCGAAACGTCTTTACTCTGTCTTAACATGTGGAAATGGGGACATAGTTTGACAGAGATACAACCTGTCTGTCTTTTTCTCATCTTTCCCTTGTCCTTGCCCCCCCCTCGGCCCGCGTGCCCCCCAAGTCCTGGACACTGCCCGACCTTCCCTTGATGGACTGACGATGTGTTCATTCCTCTTTTTCAGGAAGCCACTCACCTTCCCGGTCACATGAGGGTTGAAAAAGAAGAAGAGTGAAACAGAGGAGGAGGACGGATGGATTTATTGACTGAAGCTCTGGCTCGGGTCGATGCATTAGAGTCCTGATCATGGGGGGGGGGGGCGAGGACTCTCTTTCACACAGGCCACATATTTACCACCTTGCTCTACGTCTAATCTATGCAAATCAATCTATTTAGCTTCCACACATCCCAAAAATATTCATGCTGATATATTTGCTTTCAGTGCAGCATGAGATCATGAACACTATGTAATGTGTTTTATTGTTTCTAAAACCTGTTCCCCCCACAAACTACTTTGTCTATCTTGACAGTTTTTTCTGTGGGGATAAAGGGGAACCTCTTTGAGTGTTTGAAAGTGTAAAAATCAGTTGATATGTTACCAGTGAAGAAAAAAACCCTTCACATTTTATGAATTGCCTGAAATAAAATCACTCCTATAAAACATGGAGATACCCGGCTAGTAGTGGCCCAGTGTGTCAGCATCACTGCTCTAGAGGAGGCTTTAGTGAAGGCCTTAGAAACGAGAGCTGCCAGACTGGGGTCTTTTTCCTCAGCCCGCCTCTGGTGGGCCGATTCGCCTGTTTACTCACGAGCCAACATGGGTAGAGCGTAAGATGACAGAGAGCGACGATTGGCTGAAAGCACGATGAGGATTTCCTCCAGCATGGTGCCTTTTACACTTTCTAGAAAATTACACGTGTAGTGATGTCTTCTTCCTTTTAATAGATAAAATGTAAGCCAAGACATAGAGTAACGTATTTAACTATGAATTCTAAGTAACACTAATATTTCCATTTTATGCTTTTTGCTATCCCACAAATTAACCCACAAAATAATATTTTTTTTGTTTCTGTTTTCAGTGTGTTTTAGCTCGCTGTCATTGTTCAGTCTTTGACACGTGGATCAGCGCTCTGATCCACGCGTGTCCACGTGTCCAGGTTATATGACACATATTAGTAAATAATATCATAGTATATGCAGGATGCTATGAAAGGCAATACAAAGGACCTGAAATGGCTAGATTGTAAAGAATACATTATAATTAGTGTAAAATGAAGGAAGAGTTTCCACATGTTGAAAGTTTAAATAAATGAAAGAGGGAGAGGATACAGAGGGCAGGCCGGGCTACTGCTGCCTGTCACACTGTGTCATAGTCACTGGCACTGTGTGTGTGTGTGTGTGTGTGTGTGTGTGTGAGCCAGAGAGCGTCCAACATGAAAATGTTACTTGCAGCGTTGTTCTGTTCCTCAGAAATGCGTCTATGTGTGTGTGTGTGTGTGTGTGTGTGTGTGTGGTTAGGGCTGAGGGCACCAGATGGGCAGGAGGGTAATTTGGTTTGGCACTAATGTCCAGGCCGAAGATCTGTGCTCTGGGTGAGAAAAATGTCCCTCACACACACACACTCTCCCAGAGCTTTTCCCAATGTTATCTAAATGGAAGCAGACGGTTCACAGAAGCTCGGCTCCCTCGTGTCCCGTGAGTGATTCGAAGGCTCTTGATGCGTCGACGTACTGAATGGCTGTCTTTTACTTTCATCTGTCTCACGCACTTTTATTGTGTTTTTGAGTGTGCGTCCACACGCATGTATGTTTCTCAAGCTCTGCTTTTTCATCACAGACATAAAACAGACGTAGAAGCCACCTTGGATGATAGCTTTTTTGATACCTATCAATCACCGTGTAGCCCCGCCCTAACATCTCCTGCTTTATGGTCTGTTAGACTCTAAATGGACATCACGCTGTATGTTTACAGGGAATAAATGAATAAAGAGAAGTAGGGTCCTCATCTCATAGACTGTTTTTCTAACTGGAGCAGTCTCCCCCTGTTGGCCACTAAGAGAATGCAAGTTGCCTTCGCTCTGGAACCAGAGGTCGGCCCCCAGTGAGTAGACGCCGACCCACAGGACACCAATGGGACACCAATGGGACACCCATTAAAAGTTCAATACCAAATCCTGAAAGTAGCCAGACTGCTAACAAGAGAACAGCGTTAGCTCAGCAAATCTTTACAAAGAGATTCGTTCTGACTATATTGCTATATTACTATATTGCTTTTCAGTATGTTCAATTCAGCTCCTTTAATTTGGGCAGGCGACACTTTGATGTCCTCACGCCCTGCCACAGCAGCTCTTCCTCCTCCTCTTCCTCCCTTCCTTCCGCTCACACCAGCAGCAGGACGATTATAGCCTCACCACCCTGTTTACACCTTACCCGCCACCAATTACCAGGCCTCCACACCTAAGCTGTCACTGTGGGATGGGGGGCAGATTCACACCCTTTGGCCACACTGTCACAGCCTTACCTGTGAAACCATTCACACAATGACTTCACGTGACAACAGATTTGAATACGACAATTTGAAAATAACTTTATTTAATTGCTTCTGTTATGTAATTACATGCAGCAAAGGGCAGAAATCATAGGGTCATTATTAGGCAATGTGGCAATTTGAGTAAAATGATAAGTGACAGACCACAATGGCTATCAAGAAACCGAAATAACATATCGGATCCTAACATATCATATATTTTTTTTCATTCATAGAAATGTAATTTTTTTGGGGAAGTTTAAAATATGAACATATAAGCGCATGCACGCAGCATCATTGTCCATGCGACAAAACGTTTTGTTGTTCAAGTTATGGCTTCATTAGCATCAAGTCGTTGTGTGTTAACTCAACTTTTTGTTTTATATTTCAAGCCACAATTTAAAAAAAAAATGAAATCAGCTTTGCTGAATGAGCGGACGGCCGTGTTTTCACCAAGAAGACCGTTGTTCAGGTCCCTGCGTGATACCCAAAGGAAACCTAAGCATCTCTGCTACGTATCTATGCTAGTGATACGCAATCGTTTGTACACAAACCATGACGTTGATTTCTTCCTTTCACTACTTTAAACCTTTGAAATGAGGGTTTTTATGAAACATCGTTTTTGTATTGTGAGCATCAACCTGAATTGAATACAGAAATGTATAATGTGAACCTATTTTATCTGACTTTTATTACCTTCCATTACTCGGAATATGAGTAACAGAACTGTTTTTGATTATTTCTTTGGTCAGTAAGTGCTTACCGGTCAGCAAAGAAAACATTCTATGAAGGCGCCAGATTTAACCTTTATTTAACTGTCCTAATTGGTCAGAGGTTCAAATATCCCCCTTTTAAAAATATAGAAAAAATAGATACTCATCTAAGAAAATCTTCTTCTTCTTTACACGTTGAATACGCACACCACTAGACAGTATCCAGTATTCACGCATCAATACGTTTTGCCTCCCTTTAAAGCCCTGCAGTTAATAAATAAATAAGTTTGGGAAAAATCATGCAACTTTGCTGCTTTCTGCACTTATGCGCTACACATTAAAAGCCCAGCGGTAAAGGGAGGGCTTGTGCCCTCTACGCTGGTGGAGGGCTCGTGATGTGAAGCATCTGTGCAGGAAGCATAAGGTTTCACTCAGACGGCAGCTTCACACCAAGTGAACAGAAAGGGCAGCGCTGATTAGCTGATTATTGAGTTGAAAGAGATCTTTTTTAGACTCACATACGCTGTAATTCACGTCATGGTCATGACAGTAGCGTGGAGGTCTTTTTCAGTTTGCAGTACAAGGGTTTTAAAACAGCGGCTGATACATACAGTCCAATATTGTACTTTTAAATGTGTATCAGGGGCCTCTCTCTTCTATTGACATGCTGTGAACAGCTCCCCACTTCACGTTGAGTTGAGATATTTGAGAATGACTTTTCTAAAAGGTTTCTTTACAGCACCGAAAGTCTCTCTCGCTCTTTCTGTGTCTCCGTCTCTCTCCATGTGTGTGTTTGTGTGTTTGTTGGGAGGTGCTGCACGGGGAGGTGAGGGTGGTGCACTGAGTTAAAGGGTGGGACAGAGGGCTTGCCCTGCAGCGCCGCTTTGATTAATGGACACACGCACCATCATCCGTCCTCTCTGTCCCATGCTCCGGTCATGTCTTTTTAGCCCCTGTAATGCAATGACAAACACACACACACACACACACACACACACACACACACACACACACACACACACACACCTGGGCCTGTCTGCAGGGAGGGGTTGGGGGGGGGGCAGTAACCTCCCGGCTGCAGTGATGCCCCACTCAAGCATTAGCTGAAACAGGACAATGGCGACTGTGTGTGTGTGTGTTAATGTGCTGACCTGTTTGGTCCACCTGCTCGCCCCAGCTGGCCGGGCAGAGATGGAGTCGGATGCCGTAAATATCTGGAGGACGCTCCGTGGGGCTTTTGCTCCACCTCCCTCATCCCCCCTCTCCTCCGCTCTCATCTCACTCCGCCCCCCTCCCCTCCATCGTCTCCCCTTGAGCTCATCTCTATCATGTCAACCCTTCTGCTCCTCTCTCTCCTTTCTCTCCACCATCCTTCCGTCTGACCTCTTTCTCAGCTCATCCCCTGTGGTTCTGGCCTGGCGTCGTCTTCCTTTCCTGCCTCTGTCCTGCGCTCCTTTTCGCCTTCAACTCTCGCATATTCCTTCGCTGTGTGGTGTTTGCTCCTTCCCTCCCTCAGCAGCTCCAGCTGGGGAGGCGCTCCTTCGGCTGCGACACTGGTGGGGAGGGCTGTAAATGCTAAGTGAATTTGTACTTTCTCAAACTTTTCTGAAACCCAGCAGAATATTCAGCTCCACGAGGTTTCAGGTGTCTCGGTGTTGGTGCGGCCGGGGATCAAACTGACAACCTATTTGAAGACGAGCCGCTCCCTTGTCGCTCAATGTTTCTTCAAAAGTTGAACCAGAGTCGACTTTGAGAGAAGGGCCACACCAAAGAAGAACCCTGTTTGGATTCTTGTTCGCATGGTAGCAGAATTGGTTGCATACCCGTAGGAGCGGGTGGTGCATGAAGGTGCTGTGTCACACATTCTGTTTTGAAAGGGACACACTTACAGTTTTAAGAATTCAATTCAATCAAATTCCATTCATTAAACCTTTATTTTTCCAGAGGCTGTCCTAAAACCAAGATATACACATACTTAACGTGAATGACAAAAAAAGTATGACTGTGTTTATATGAGCAATTTTAAAATGACCGTAGTTTCACCATGTAAATATACCACATTTTCAAATATATGGCAGACAAGCATTAATGGATGGTACAAAAGCTACAATTTGTACAAAAACAAAGATAATATAATTTTACCCAACACGCAAAATGAACTTTTCATAATTTTCCAGATACAATTAACACATAACGACATCCATAATAATGTCTAATAAGAACAAAATTCTGGTCCTAGTTTATAGTGTTCAATTCGAAATAAAAGTGAATCTCCTTTCTCTATTTTGTAGGATGTGACATTTACATTTTATATTGTTAATTGTGACCGAGCACTAAGGGCAGACGCACCAGATGAAAATCTAATATTTGGGCTGTTTTGTTTCTTTCAGATTGGCGGAAAAACATGCGACATGTGTTCATGTGTTTATAATTACTAACACTGTACATGTCTGCAGATTTCTCTGAAACGTAGCAAAAGATCGCATAAGACCAATAATGACAACTAAATGACTCATTCATTTTCACACAAGATTTCTGAGAATGAGAAACTGATTTAAAGCATTCTGCAGCATCTTTATTGACGATTCATAAAATGTTTCTCATATGTTTCTATATTGAAAACAGACAACTCGCAGTTAAGCAGAAAAACCTTTTCCGGTAATTATGGATGTCTGCTCATCATTTAATGAGGAATGGATGATGTTAACTTAAAAATACATCAGATGATAGACATTTTTTTCTTTTGTGATAGTTAAATCAGGCTTGTCAGTTAAAGCGTAACAGGCTGCAATTTGAAGCATTCATTTTAAGAACATCTTCACAGCTGACATTTTATCTGCGTATTAGTCAGTCAACGAGAAATAACACTTTGAAAGGCTGACATTCTTCAGTCATTTTAAAGTTACCAAAAATGATGACAGTGAGTAATTTTTGGCATATTGTTGTTTGCTATTTCTTTTACCTTAAAACCAGTAGCGGCTAGTGGAAAATGTTCCAGACTGAGCAGTCAAATTAATTTCAGCAAACATCCCAGGTTAAATAATTAAGGTATCAAAAACATTACTACTTTGCAGTTAAATATTTATTGAAAACAGAATGTCATCCACCTGTCGATACCAGCCTGGATGAGAAGGCACAAGCTTGGGGCAAAACCAATATTGCCATACTCAATTTTTTTTCTTTTCATTCCTTTTTAGGGGGCTAAAGGAGCGGCGTTTCAGCCGTATGTACCTGTGATGATTTAAGAATTCATATGGCAATTATGACGATTTCAATTTAATTTCTACCTTGATAAAATTATGAAGGGATGACACTGGGCATGCATAGATTTAACTGCAACAAACCAGGTGCAGAACGAAACCCTGAAGGGTTGAGTGAACAGCCAAATGATTATATATATGTGTGTACACTGTATCCAGGGAAAAAGCTGCCGGGGAGTTACAGACTGGCCCCTTCAATACACATATACATACGTGTTGCCAAATCAATGCCTCGCACTTATAGACCTATCAGTGGCTTACGTGGAAAATTCCCTGTATATATTTACATTACATTTTCAGTTCCACCTTTAAAAGAAGCCGTCGTCTGCCGGCGAGTGACGCAAGTGTTGAGTAGGCTGAATCAGTGGTGTCAAACTCCATCACACAGAGGGACAAAACGAATACCCGCCACAAATATCGAGATACCAAATACGACAGCAGAATTCAACACGGTACCTATTCCTCGCTGTGAGCGCCCTTCTCTACCAGACAAGTTGCTAGATTTGTCGCTAGTAGCTTTTGCGGTTCCTTCTGGGGCTTTCAGTGTCAGCCGTGTCCGGCCTATTAACCGGCGGGCCGGTTATGATGGACAGATGATATTTACTCACGGATCGGATATAATTTTACATAATGGAGTGACTGACATTTATTACTGTAACACCTAAAACAAAGTTAGACAGACGGAAGAGATTAGATGATTAAAGAAGATGGAAACATTGAGTGTGAATACAGATTGCGAGGAGTAGTGTAAATTTCATTCAGTAATCACTAACTTAAGCCATTAGAGTAAATTTAACACAGAAATTTAAACCCACCTCCTACTACTTGCGTCCCTCTGACTTCACCTCTATCGCCCTCACTTTCCTCTTTCACCGCCCTCTCTCCTAACCAAATTCTTACCCTAGTAACCTCTGACCGTTTGACCACATGCCTTCTTGACCCCATTCCATGTTCTACTATCTATCGCTCCTGACCTTCTTCCTTTCCTCACTTGTCTCATTAACTCCCAATTCTCTGAAGGAGGCAAGAGTTAACCCACTCCTGAAGAAACCTACCCTTAACCCTCCTGAAGAAAACAACTATAGACCGGTCTTTCCTCTTCCCTTTTTGTCCAAAACCCTTGAACGTGCTATCTTTAACCAACTCTCTACTATCTCCACCGTAACAACCTCCTTGACCCCCACCAGTCAGGATTCAAGGTAGGCCATTCCACAGAGACTGCTCTCCTTGCTGTCTCAGAGCAACTCCATACTGCTAGAGCCACCTCTCTCTCCTCTGTCCTCATCCTTCTGGACCTCTCTGCTGCATTTGACACAGTCAACCACCAGATCCTTATTTCCTCCCTTCAGGAACTTGGTGTCTCAGGCTCTGCTCTCTCCCTTCTCTCGTCCTACCTCGACGGCCGCACCTACCGGGTAACCTGGAGAGGATCTGTGTCGGAACCTTGTCCTCTTACTACTGGAGTTCCTCAGGGTTCCGTCCTGGGTCCCCTTCTCTTCTCGCTCTACACCAACTCTCTCGGCGCTGTCATTCGCTCGCATGGCTTCTCCTACCACAGCTATGCCGATGACACCCAACTAATACTCTCCTTCCCTCACTCGGACACTCAGGTGGCGGCTCGGATCTCTGCCTGCCTGACTGACATCTCTCAGTGGATCCGCTCACCATCTGAAAATCAACCCCGACAAGACTGAACTACTTCTATTTCCGGGAAATGATTCTCTGACCCTGGACTTAACTCCGTGTTAACGCCCACTCTGACCGCATGGAACCTCGGCATCACACTCGACAGCCAACTCTCCCTGACTCCCAACATCACTGCGACAACACGATCCTGTAGATACACGCTCTACAACATCAAGAGAATACGTCCTATTCTCACTCAGAAGCCAGCGCAGGTTCTGATTCAGGCTCTTGTCATCTCACGCCTGGACTACTTTAACTCTCTCCTGCAGGTCTCCTGCTACCACCATTCCACCTCAGCTCACCCAGAATCTCTCTTCACTGGTACCGGTGGCTGCCCGCATCCAGTTCTAAACACTGGTGCTCACGTACCATGCTGTGAATGGATTGGGTCCAGCTTACATTCAGGACCTGGTCAAACACGACATCCCGACCCGCACTCTCTGCTCTGCATGTGATAAACTGCTTGTTCCTCCTCACTGAGAGCAAAACACTCGACTAGATCTCCACTCTCTGCTGTCCTGCTCCTAAATGGTGGAAGGAGGTCTCTGAAGACATCAGGACCACAGAGAGCCTTCACATTTTCAGACTAAAGACACGCCTCTTCAGACTCTACCTCCACTAAAGCACGAACTAACTGTAGCACTGTAAGTCGTGCCTCTCTTTGTTTTACTCACAGTGCAAAAAGCTCTCTCCATCCTGATGTAACTGACTGCAGCCGTTTCTCCATTCAACTTCTGGTTTACTTTTGGAAATAAAAATAAGGACCATATCGTTCAAAGTGAGGAAAGCTACAGCTAATTGGGCCAAGCCACACATGTTATCAAATGAAAGAGCAAACTCATACTGGGGGGAATATTAGGGGTCAAACACAATCCCCCGTTTGCTCACACATCACAGAGGCTCATATTGTGGAAAGACGATGTCCTTCTTTATTCCAGGTTGTCATGAAAAAGGAATTGAATCGTATTGGTCCAAAGGGGATCCATAAAGACAGGGCGGCTTCACACTGCTTGTCTCCCTTTTACCGTGGCGAGTGACAAATAGTTGTCTCGCGACTTTAGAGACCCCTGAAATTTTGCTGCTCAGGCTGTCATTGGGGTTTGATGTGTCAAACAAGGTCCAATATGTTGTAAAAACACTGGATGTAGAGAGAAAGAGAGGGAAATAGAGAGAGAACTTTAGTGAATTTATTCAGTTTTTACTCAGTATCAACTGACACAATTTGGACCATGTGTGTGTGTGTGTGTGTCTGTGTGTGTATGTGTGTGTATATAGAGCATAAATCCACACTTTGCAAATGAACAGCATTGTCTGCGTGTTTGTGTGTGTGCATCAGTGTGCGATCACACTTGCTTTCGATGACATCCACCCTCCTCCACTCCACTGAGTGTGTGTAAGCTTGTGCGTGTGTGTGTGTGTGCGTTTTCTACAGTGCCGGTGTGCGCTCGGTGTGCCTTTATGCAAGGCAGGTGAAAGAGGTAAATTGGGCCGTTCCATCATGCCTTGCGGGGAGGCCAGGCTGACACACTGATCAGGTGTGCATGCATAATGGCCGCCAAAAACAAGCTCTCTTTTGAATAATACCCCTCTCTCCTACAAAAAAAAAAAAGCTTAGAAGAAGAATGCGGCGGTGTGCTCTCGGTCCGGCTGGGATCTCATCCATCTTAACAATGAATGGAAATCAGAGACAGACTGCCACTGACTGGGGCCTCCGCAGAGCCCACTTACATCTCTCTCTCCCTCTATTTTCCTCTCGCCGTCTCGACCACTTCTTTATTCTTTGACCCTTTCCTCTCCCCCATCTCCTTCACTATTTCCTCCCTTATTCTCCTCTTGCCTCTGCCTCATACTTTCTCAGTCCCGATGGCTGTTTGGGCGCCTTTAACCTACCCACACCCTGCTGCCTCCTGATTGTGGTCATCTCGTGCAATACTTGCCAAAACCCATGTTTGATTCGGACAATTTAATCCAAACATAGTCGGTATATAAGAAGTGGACGTACTCAGCACGATGTCCCACAATGGTTTGGGAACTGCCGTTCTGGACAGTTTTGCTGTCACAATCTTTCGGCAGGTTTCCACCTACATGATACACAACTTCCTTTAGAGAAAAATTAACATGTGAGCACATTATTTAAAGATAAAGGTGTAAAAAAAACAAGGTTTGGGACAGGGCCCCCATGGGGGTTTACTCTATACTCACACAGCAGCATCTAATTGAGGATTGAGGTGAGATGATGTTTTCACCGGAACTCAACGGTGCAAGAAGCCGTATCAGAGTTGGTCTGTGAGCGCACAAAGCACCACTTCTTACGTCTCAAACGCACTCCACCAGAGCAGCAGACACCAAACATGGCCATTGGAATATGTCTATGGTTTCTATGAAGGGAGGACTTAAATCCCACAATGAAGTTCTTCCAATTTTGTTTTAAGCTATATGCTCAAATTCATAAATCACAGATTAGGTTAAAAAAACGTTTTACCCAAACTAACCTTTCACCAGTTGAATCACTCTTCAAACATGCAGTTTTTCTTAATTCCTTGCTGTCTCCTCGTCCCAAATGCGTCCCTTCTCCGTCTCCTGGGCAGAGAGACAAGCTGGCAGTATAAGTGTTATTCATGGCTTGCACAGAGGGTGAGTTTTATTGTAGGTAGATAAAAAGATACCGTCCTTCTGCTGCTGTCTACATGCGCTGTGTACGCTGTCGTTAATATGGAATGTGCTTTTCTGCAGAAAATTGATACTGTGTTCCTTTGACATGAAGGTAAAGAGTCAAATATAAGTAGTGTATTGTATTTAGTACTTTATTTATTATACTGTGTGGATGTATCCAGTATTTAATACTTGCTACATTTGGTTCACATCCAAGATCTTGGCTGTTTGTTCAGTCGCATGCAGCTTTACCGATATGACAGAGTTTGATATGTTATTATTACATTTATTTAGTATTTTGGATCAGTCAAAATTAGAGATGCTTTCAGCATCATAGGAATGTATTTTTTAAATATGAATATAGTGTAACGCAAGTGTTTCAATAGTCTTTTTAATTAAAATAATTTTTCAATTGACAGTGCACATTTACATGGTCCCGAGCAGGACTAACTGAGAGCAACAAAAGTCTGTAAACTGTAAAGAAAAAACACAAATCATGAAAATGAATGGAATGATTAAGTCAGATTGAAAAATGCTTTGAAATTAAGTTGAAAAATATTTTTAAAAAAATACCAAACCGTCCCACCAAAAAATGTCACATGATGCACCACTACGAAGGCGATGTCTGTGGATAGAATGTTCAACCTTAACATATTTCCACAGTTCACCTTCTTTGCAAATAATAATAAAAGTGTGTCAGTTATTTGCAAAGAAGGTGAACTGATCAGATCATCTGATCAGAATTAATATCCATTTGGCAAAAATACTGACATGAAGGTGGGTTGAATATGAGATCTAACTAAAACTTATTTAGGCCCAAAGCCCAAAGAGGTCAGGTCTTAACTGGGTACATCGTTTTCCACCGGCCCCAACGGCAAGGGCTCCTGTTTAGGCCGTATTGCTCGGTCCTGCAAAATCAACTAAACTAATGTTCCTTGATGAAGCTTTGAGAAAAAGGAAGCTGCAGGCGAGCCAAGGGGAGACGGCTAGAGCAAGACGGTCCTGATTACTGAGCTTTCACTCATTCAATCTCCCTGTTATTTCAGGACACGATGTGGGAGTCAACGTATCTTATTTTCAATTTAAAATACTGAGCTCTTAAATCTTACTGGTTTACTGGTGACTTTTATTTTTATAGTCACGCGATATGGATAATGGAGTCTTTGTACTATTGAATAAAGATAAAGAAAGGTATAGGAGGAATAACGATTGATGGAGGAAAAGAGATGATGAAGCTATCAAGAAGCAATGGGGGGCAAAAAGTAAAAAACAATGAAGAAGAAAAAGGTTACCAAGGACAATGGTGAAAAGTAGCACAGAAAGAGAGAAAAATAAAGAACCAAAGAACGAGGAGAAGAAAAAAGCACAAAACAACGGATGGCGGCGTTGAAAACGGAAAGAAAGGCTGGAAAATAAAAGGCAAGAACCAAGCGACTGGCAAGGACAATGGTTGCGAGGGGAGGAGGGATGAGAGATGGCGTGGTAGCGGACGTGGTGTGGATAGCGGAGGACAGAAGGGAGGAGGAGGAAGAGGATAGAGGAGGTGGCGGCGGCGGCAGGGCGTGTTTCCATGTGTAAGCGTTTCCTTCAGCCCGGGTGATTGAGCACCTCTGCCCTGAACTCTGGGTAATGAGCGGAGAGAAAAGGGAAAACTTCTGCTCTTCAAACTTCCCAAATTATTTAGAGGCTTTATGGTGGCGAGTTTTTTTCCTTTTTTTACAATATGCACGATCCACCTTCTCGATAACGGATGAAAAATAATGAAATTCTTTGTGACAGGCAACCTCTCTATAATGATTTTCATACCCCCCCACCCACCGTCCTCTCTCAACCGTCACCCTCCACCCCTTCCATCCCCCATCTCTCTCCCTGAGCCTGTAGTATCCGGGTACATCTGTTTTGCATGAGATGCATAAAATGACAGGACTTAGACAGCCACTGCATCTAGTGACAAAGATTACTGTCAGCCACCTTCGCCAGTTAATACATCATTGCCACTGGTCCGTTCCCTGCCTCTGTCTCCTAGCAACAGCCTATCCCTTGACGAGGCCCACGCCATGTGATGAACACCCCCTCCTACCACTACCAATCCCCATCCCTCCCCTCCCCTGTGCACACCTCCCTGCTACTCGCCGGCTTACCTTTTACTCTGACGAAGAAGAAGAACAGGAGCCGCTATTTTTTAACTTTACATTTTTATTGTATTAGCATAAAATATTGGCGGGAGCGCAGCGCCTGCATTCATATTGGAGGAATTTGATTGTGATGGTGATTATGCCAAGTTACTTGTTAATCTGCAGCTGCATGTGAAAGAAGAAAGTGGGGACAGAGGTGGAGAAGAGAATAATATTTGGTTTTGGATATTAGTCCCCCGCCCCCACCACCTAGCAGGACATGGAAACTTCTAAGCCAGCCGGGTTGGAGAGGCAGAGTGATTCCCCATCATGCAAATGGTCTACGGGTTATCTGATAGTCCTCCATTACAAAACGCCTGTTTGGATTTGTTGGGTTCAATGAAGTCATTACAGTTTGCCTCCTGGTTCCTGTAACAATGCAGAGAGGGCCTGAGATGCGGTTTGAAGGGCCTCTGCGTATGATTTTGGTTCATCTAGCAGCAGAAATGGAATTTAGAATTCTGTCTTTAAGAGTGTAAAATCAACTAACAAATTGTAAAGTGGCTTAATATTATAAACACTGTGTAGCCCAGGAGAACTTTACCACCAAACCACTGATTTAAGATTACGGCTATGATATACATGTTATATATTTCGATAGATGTTGCTTATACATTTTGAGTTGAAAGAGTGAATAGTGCATTTCACATTTCTTGTATTCGGTACTGGAGCTGTAGTAAATAGTTGTTTTGCTTCAACTGAACACAAGATGAAGACTTTGTCGGACCAACCCAAACCAAAACATGAAGTGCAGGTGAGAAAATCTGAGGGGGAAACCATTGTAATCAATCAGCACCATCGGGCTTCACCTCCAATAGACGGCTTCAGTAAGAACACCATCTCTCTAGCATGCAACATGTCTACATATATAACATATGAATTGCCTCCTTATTATCAAACTATTACCCAGACCACAAAGTAATATTACCACGCTGAAATGCAAAGTGCTACCGAACGTTTTCAAAAGGGTCATAATTTATAGGTGGGGTTTGGTGACGGATACACGAAGCACAGCTTCATTCCAACATGAAGAGGTCCTTCTTTCATTTCAACTTGAGCTAATATCCCTTCTTTGAATATAGAATCTTCTCCGTTTCTGAGGTTATGTTTCTCGTTTAGATTTCATACAAATGTTGACCTTGCATAGATATCTACAAACCAGTGTTTGCAATAAAATGTGAACTTCTTTGCACCTGATAATGACGCATGTCCTTGTTGTTGTCTCCCACTTTGTGCTTGATGGATCTACATGCAAGCTTCTATTATTAAAACACTCAAATATAGAAGATATCACAGCCTTGAGTGTGCGCTCTGTGAGTCCTCACCTCTTAAATGTTGTCCTTTGGCTGACTTATTAATAACACAGAACCTGTAATATCTGAACAATACGCACATACAAACACTGCTCCCCCCGCTGTGTGACGCTTACAAAGTGATGGAACACAACTGAGAGAGAATCGCCTTTTATTTCGCTCCGTCCTCCTTGTTATTCCTTTGTCTTACATTCTTCTGTTCGCATTCTCTTTGGATTTAGTCGTTTTTATTGACAACACACTGCTTTTCTCTTGTCATTATTTCTACCTTTTCCCCTCCCTCTCTTTCTTCCCTTTCCCCCCATCCTCCCCTCCAGTGACATTGTAATGTTACTGCACACGACTTTATCTCTCCTGAAAAGGTGAAGCCATGAATGATCTCTCCAATTTAAAAGCACTCAACCCTCACGCCGCCTGAAATGAATATTTTGCATATATTCATGCAACAATGATTCAATTTGAGGATATTATTTGCAAACAGTGGCTGAATTCGCCGCAGCATTAATAACGTAGCAGCGGGGCCGGTATCACCGGGATGAAAAATGTATTTATTCTGACATGTTTAGAATGAACCGGTGCGATTAATTAAAAAGTAAACAATAAAGGGAAAAGTCAGATGGAAAGAAAAGAGAGATGGGACGAGTCAGTCATTGTCAATTAATTCATTTTGTTAACTTCTATTGCTTGTTTGACTCATTTGGGGTTTGTTTTACTGTGAAACATGACTTCCTAGAGAAAGAGAGTAAAAAAAAACTTTTGGAGTTCTCTGCAATTTCCTAAATGATAAATGAAATGTGATCAGTTAAAAATCTGTTACTGGTGAAGAAATAAACCAATATGACCAACAAAATAACCCTCGAATTTTGAGAAAGTCCCATAAAACATGGAGATACCAGACTAAAACCACATCTAAGTGATTGAAGTGAGTAAAGAGCCCAGTGTTGGACCGTAAACATAGTACACAAAGTTTCACGTTAATAGAGTCAGATTACTACTCTAGAGGGGGCTTTTTGCTAAGGCCTCAGGACCAGAAACGGGAGCAGTCAAACTCTTTCCTCAGTCCGGCTCCAGCAGTAGATTCCGAATCATCTGATCCTATTGGAGATGACTCAATGATGGACAGCTTCCTCAGCCACTCAGAAGCCAACGTGCGTACAGCGTGAGGGCCACAGGCGATTTACGAAATCTATGAAATGATTTACTTTACCACCAACACAATGTCAAGTATTCACTTTCCGCCTCAATGGGCCGGGGTTGGCTAGTAGTCCCTGGGCAGGTTATTAAAAATCAGTGGCCTAATATTATTAGTACAAATTGGTAGGAAATACTACATTACTTACAGTATAACACTTACTGCACAATACAACATAGTACAATAAAATATAATACATATTACCAATGACTCTCTGGTTGTGCATAATGTCAGTGCAGAATAAGTTTCAGCACGGCTGGTTGGACAATTGGTTAGTTGGATGGTTGGAGTTGGATAATATAAGGCGATCCGTTAAATTGGTTAATTATTCAGTCGTTACATCTTTACGGTGGAAAGATGTAATCCTACTCTATTGAAAGGAGGATATACAGAATATAAAATAATAAAAGGCTGCGTGCCACTGTGTGTGTGTGTGTGTGTGTGTGTGTGTGTGTGTGTGTGTGTGGGCTCTACAGAAGTTCTCCCAGTGTGAATCGGTTTCCTGTGTCATTAGTCTAGATCCACTCTAATGATGGTCCCTCTGGAGAGCCACTTCACACACACACACACACACACACACACACACACACACACACACACACACACACACACACAAGCTGAAATCCACCCTGCGTCAAGTGCGGCAGACACGAGAGGGGCTGCGGTCGCATATGTGCATGTAAATTCCATCATTTATGGCATTATCTGGAGGAGGTATTGTCTCTCCGACGTAATGTATGACTGCCACAGAAACATGAAAGGGGCTGAGAGAAAGAGCGACGAGCTCATATGCATGCAGAGCTCCGATACGCCACAACACATAATGACTGTTCCTGCACGGGGAAGAAGAGAGAGGGAGAAGCGTGGCCAATGAGAAACAGAATGAAAGAGAAGGATGAGAGAGGGATGAGAAAGAAAAAAGGGGGAATTGGAGACGCATGGAGAAATAAGGCTCTCATTAATTAAAGATACTAATTACACATGTGCAGCGCCTGCTGTGACTTGGCATTATGGGAAAGGTATATTAGAGTTAAAATGGGATGTGTTGATGTTCAAGAGTTACAGCTGATATATCATCATCATATCGTCTCTCCTCCCCTGAAACTACTACACCTAGTAGGGTGTACACATCTGTATTTACCTGGGGTCCAGTGTGGAATTATTACGTAGTTCTGACATTACTTTTTTCAAAACATCAAACAGACTTATTGATAAATAGTTGTTAAATTTAAAGCGGTACTGTTTGCGTCCCTTTAGAAAACCTCTTAATTTGACTGCCGCTGCGTCTGCACCTCTTTGTGCTGTTCCAGGTGTCTCTCAGCCCACAGCAGCGAGCCAGCGCTTCGTAGAGCCGGAGCCGACAGAGCAGCGTTCTGCTTCTGGCTGAAGGAGGTGGAACTATTTGATTCCTTGGAATAGTTTCTCACATTACTGTGGCTCGCTGGTCATGTGTGAGCATCACGACTTGTCCAAATCGTAGAAGGGGGCCAATCGCCATGTTTCCAAACCCAACGTTGGCCTCTCTTACTGACTGTTATTAAGAAGAACGGCAGCAGCAAGTGCACCGACAACACATACCATAACATTTAACTGACTAACCCTCTGAGAATTACGATTACAGCCAAGAAGGAAGTCAGGCAACATTGTCGTACAGTCAGTGTGCAGAGTGGTTGGAAGGGATGGGTGGGTAAAAAATAAATATCTGCCAGAGAACCTTTTGCATCTGCTTTTGGAACGGACACATTTACAAACAGAAACCAATGAATTTCAGTAAAGAAGTTGGTCACAAAACGCTTTTTCATAGAGAAAAACATTAACCTTCACAACTGTAAAATGTTTTAGCAATTCACTTTCATAGGCTAAAACCCCACTGGGAAATATACTTTTGTTTCGTGTAGAAACCTAAACTGGAAGGAGGGCAAGGAAGAAGAGCAGTCCTCCCTCTCAAACAACAGTTTCGGTATTCCCCAAGGTACAACCCTTGGTCTTCTCATTTTCAGGGTGTTGATAATTACATCTATGGATTTCTACATCCTCATACGACCAGCAAATGAAAAACATGAAGAAAAACCATGTCGTTGGCATCACTTTCATAAACTATAAACAATGACCATAGATTTGAGAGCTTTAATCATTTTTGTTCATTCTAGCCTCAAGAGCCTCTTTCCGGAAACTCTGAAACATACAACCAATTGATCTAAAAGGGTTAGTTAGTTGTTTTGTGCTTGTGCTTTCCAGTTGCTTAGTGGAAATCTTATTAGTAGTGTGGATCCTCATCTAAAGACTTCAGTTATAAAGAACTAACCCATCACTGTCTCCCATTGTGATTGCAGGCACACGTCTTCTCCGGGGCGCCGCTCCCTGAACGCAGCACCTGGGGCCACGTGGCCTCACGCGTTGCCCGGTGTTTACGGCCGTGTGCGGTGCTGTCCACCGCTTCGGACTGTCATTCATACTTACGCAGTAAATATGGAAGGCGGTGTAGTGGAAGAGATGTGAAAATGACTCTGCCTCGTGCCTTGGTGATGAAATTAATAAACGGAGGCAGGGGAGCGGAACGAGTTTTGACAAAGCGAGTCCCTCGCTCCTTCTCGCTCTCTCGTCACATCCCTTTCTTCTCGGCCCTGCTGTCCTATTTTCTTCTCCTCTCTCCCGACTGTGGCCTAATAAGGCTCAATTACACGGGGGTTCTTTTATTCATTATAGGCGTCTTAGCTTCTCTTATGTTGACTCCTAATAAATACTAACGTGGAGAAATGGCCGGGGCCTCGGCTTACTTTTGAACCCGTTAATAACCGGGCGCGGCTGCCCTGATGAGAGCAGCCTTTCCAACTGCCACACAAACACAAACACAGAATGGAGATGGCGGAGTGAAGAGATGGGGTGGGCTACTACCCTAGTTAGCCTCTGACACAAACGACAAAAAGCGACAAACAGCGACAATTAGTGTTGGGGGGAAACCCTATACGTCTTTGTCTGTTTCAATCCCAGGGAGATGCCACTCTGTTCATTTTGCTTAACCTGCTTTATATTGCCTCGTGCAGGTTAGTCCACAATGGATCGTTTCTTGTGGGTCCATTAAAAGCAACGTCGGACATGTTAAAGGCAAAGGTGGCGCCGAACCCCCGCTGTCTCTGAAGGTGGTGGATACACGTTTGTGTTTTCATTGTGTTGGGATAAGGAAATACGGCCAACCCGACGATTTACGTCCCTCTCACTCGCTTCCTCTCCCACGATAGACGTTCATGTCTAGTGAAAATCACACAATGCACCACAACGCTTGCTTCTGTTCATCATTTGGCAGATACCCCCCCACGCTGCTCGATCTGCCCGCCCGCACGCTTTCACTGGGAATCAGACAGGCTCTTTGTGGGGGTCTTTGCGACGGCGACTGAAACAACTGTCTTCCCCTGTGGGAGGTAGAGTGGTGGTACGGAACCGGAACCGTATACGTCCAATACTGGTCAATCTGAGCCCCCCGCCACACCTACCCCCATCCCTCACCTTCCTCACATCCTCTCTCTGTCTCCTAGTCCCCGTCCGTCCTGTCTCTACGTCTCCTGGGTTTGGACCGGCAGTGGTCGCCGTGGCAGAGATTGCCGTCCGAGGTTGTCTTGCGAGATGAAAGATGACACGGCTGTGGCGCTGGGAGACAATCGCACCCTCCGTGACACGCAGACACACACACACACACACTGCCTCTCACACCCACGTACATCCTGCTCTTTCATTCGCCGCCGAAATGGTCCCTGCCTGGGCTAATTTACATAATACACTTCTGACACCTTTACTTTATTCATCAATCACACCCAGGCAGCTTCTCCAGGTCCGGGCTTTTGTCTGAGTATGTCTGTGGCTGCGTACGGGGAGGCACAAAAGATTCATTTCACAGTTTCCTTCTTTCTTTTTCCTCCTCTGCTTCTCTCTCCTCTGTCCGTCCTCCTTCCTTTCTCTCCTTCCCTCCCACACTCTATCCTTGTCCTCCTTGTCCTCCTTCTCCCCCTTCGTTCATTCCTCTCTTTCATTTTCGCAGACACAAAGCCTGCAGAATGACAGCAGCCAGATAATGAAAACAACAATGCAACCCCCCCCCCCCCCCTTCAACTCAGGCAGGTTGTATTCCGAGGTTCTCCCGACAGTGTATTATTCCCCTCTTCCTCGCTGTCTCTCTATCTTGTTCATCCTCTTCCTCCGCCATCTGCTCGCGCTTCTTTTTTTCCCTTTCATCTCCGTCCTCCCCGTGCTGTAGTCACTGCGTTTCCTTGTCAGTCCCCATCCTGCTCCCCCACCTGTCCACCGCACAAGAAACTTCTTCTTCTTTTTCTCACCCCCTCCCCCTCTTTTACGTTTCCCCTTCAAATCCCAAACCTTATTACAACACAGCGGTAGCAGCAGGAGTGAGAAGTGTTTTAAACTGTTCAGTTCTAAATCTTCCCATAAGATTAAAACAATGAATGTGGTATGTTGTTCATTCGTTGTCTCCACCTCAAATTTCAATTACCTGGAATAAATGAAATAAGGCTTGAAAACCTGGCGCTCGTTCATCGATGGAGATTTGAGCGACTGACGCTCAGATATCAATTCTTTCACAGATGGGTTGCCATCAGGGGCCATTTTTCCCTTTTAATTAAAAAATCCCAAACAGTCATATTGTTGTGGCCGTCGTGTAACAAACACAGATGGGCTTCATTTGCCTTCATGTAACACTTGAGTCTTCTATTGTTTCTTTCTTTTTCGCAGTCAAGTTTCTCATTGGCCACCAGTGGACGATGGGGGTTGTACTGGGGGGGCTCACCGTTCCTGCACACTGCAACCAAGGAATGGAAAACAAAGAGCGGCAGCCTCGGCAGCTCCGGCAGCGGCAGCTTCGGCAGCGACCCTGAGGTCAAAGCAAAAACCAGCCCAGAGACCGCACACCTGGGTGTGAGCACTCCCTCGACCCCCTCTAAGTATTTTGCCCTTGCCCTGTGCCATCCCCTCCCTCTCACACACACACACACACACACACACACTAGCTACGCACACTGTGTGGCATCTGAACCCAGCCAACGGGATAATTGGCCCCAGAGGCCAGTTTAGCAGGATGGAAAAACAGCATCTCAGTGGGTCTTCTGCACTAAATAGCAGTGCAACTGTGCTGGCAGCAGTGTTGTATTGTTGACCCCTTACTTTCTTCCTTACTGTTTAGTCCGCGACAGGGAAAAAAATATATATATATAATAGTTCTTATCATTTTAAAAGACTACTCATTTCAGGAGCAAAAATAAACTGACATCTCATCTTTCCTTTTGAAGCGATACTTGGTTTCATGGTTCATCCCACTGACCAAAGATTACGTTTAAGCGAGTGTACCAGTGAACTCAATTTTCACATCATTTTGTATTGAAGAAGACTTGAAATAGAGATTGACACCATCATGTTTTGCAGAGCTAATCAAGAGGCATCAGGTATAATTCAAATACAACAGAAAGTATCAAATGCAGGAAGTAAAGTCATCTGAAAAAGGAGCAGAGGTGAGTGACAAAATAATCAGTAAACATTGTGCTGTCAAAACGTGATACACTTTTCAAAAATAAAGTCAGTCTGTATTTGACTTTTCTCTGATTTTAATGTCCTTTGCACCTTTGCCATGTTTGATTTGATATGTGGGACAAAGTGCACTAATGGATCCCTGAAATGATCCTCAGACTCTCCGAGCAGCTGTTTGTCTGGGTTAACACCCCCTCACCGCTGCACGCACTCATCCTTTCACCGCCGCTCTTTCCCTCCCCTCCATTATTCCCCTGAAGAAAATTAAAACTCGCCTCCCACCCCAGGTGTTGAGGGGAGGGGCAGCGGGAACGGAGGGGTGGAGAGGGCGGAGGAGTGTGGAGAGGCTGATTTATTTTGGCCTGTCAGGCCCCGTGAGGCCTCAATGGGTGTCTGTGTGTGTGTGTGTGTGTCTGTTGGGTGCAGGGAGAACCCACCTTGGCCCCTGGGTTGGCACAGCAGAAGCCCCTCTGTCTCATTAGGGTGTGTGTCTGTGTGTGTAACGGTGTGACAGTTCAAAGTGACATTCACACTCCTTTCTGTTTCTGCTGTCCACCCTCACACACACACACACACACACACACACACACACACACACACATGAGAGGGGAAAAGGTGTCACCTGATGCCTTTATAATACCTCGTTCACCAGAATGCGTGACCTGTGCACGATGCACTACTTTGCCAAACCGAAGATCTGTTCATATCTGCAATGTGGTAAATAATCTTCACCTTTAGCACAATTTAAGCCTTTTTTAGAATCTAGACGAGTAACTCTCCTAGGGATAATGTGGCCCTCTTACGACGTACCAATTACCCACTCCTTTTAAAATTCAATTTTTAACCTTGCAAATGAGGCCAAACCCTGACTGGATGTGGTAAAGGGGCTATCTATATCCTTAGGACCTTAGAAACAAGTGCGACGTATCGCTCCGTGTTGCATCCAACATCCGCCCAACTTTATTTTTATCTCCATTTGCCCCACCGCCTCCTCGAGAGAGGATTAGTATAAGAATGTGTGTGGCTCCGTTTGTAACAATGACAGAGAGTAATGAGGCGACATGGAGGACGGAGGTAGTGCTCGACATGAGGGAACGCCAGCGTGTACATATGTGTCCATTAGCGTGTTCACCACGGCGATCTATTATTTCAAAATGTAGGCAATTAAACAGGGTATGTATATTTATATACATCATCAGTCCAAACGTTTTAGAAACTGTGCCAACTCTTCTTTGTAGTCCTGTGCTCTCGATTCAGACACAATTTAGTTTTTCTATCTTGAAGGTAAAGGTTGAACTTTTTCTCCTCCCTGGAAACATAAATTCCTGAAGAAGAGCCTGCGATGAATGGACTTTGTAACGTGGATGTGGGGTGACTTTTCCTGAGGTTTCAAGAAGGAACCCTTACCTTCACCTTGGAATGTTAATTTTTAAAGTCATAATAGGCTGCGAAGAATAATGACTTTGTGGCATCTGGGTATTTGAAATCAATCAAGGCCGTTGGGATCAGTCGGATCACTTTCCAAACTGTCCTTTATCACACTGGCATTGAGCAGCGGAGCTCTTTCAGCGGCGGCTTCATTGTTAGCGGCGCAGCTATTAACCTGACACCTCCAGTGTGGGCCGGGCAAGTATTTCTCCACATTAGCATACACTATTTATTTCACTAAACCCATTAAAACTAATAAGCACACGATTACCAAGCAAGCAGCAGAAGAAATATGCATATAAAAAACCCAGAGCTGTCATATTGTCCTGAGCGTGTGCCAAGCTCCCCACGCTGACCATGTGGTCCAGCATTATAATAATAAGTGCTCTCTGAAAGAGGAAGTGCTGTTACTGTCACTAATTGGACAAACATAATCATCGAGTGTGGAGCAAATGGCCGTTGTTTTAAATCTTCATCCCATTCGGTTGAATAATATGTGTGTGTCTATTAAAGGTAAGTTAGGTCATCTTGTGTTCCAGAACACAATGAGGCTGGAAAAATCCAAACGAGAAAGCGCCGCAAAGGTGTATTTTTTTAACTGACGGGGGCAACAACGAGGAAGATGATGGAGAGCAATGGCACAAAGCGGCTGGATGCGTCTCTGCTTCCAGCCGCCCTCTCTGCTCTCCTCCCCTCTGTCACTCGCTATCTTGCTCCCCTCCCCTGCTTCCGAGGCCCACTCCGGATCCATCGCTCTCTCTCCTGGAGATGGGCAGAGTGTGACACGGAGGAGAATGAGGGGGGAGGCGGGAGGGAGGGCGGTCGGCGCTATGCAAAGCAGGGCCCTCGGTAGCCAAAGTCAGGCGGGCTGAGATGAGGTGTCAGCATTGCAACGGGCGCAATGATGTATGAATGCGGCGAAAATCAAACACGTCACTCGACAGACGCGGGGGGGGGGGGTCTCGGAGAGGTGAAAACCGACCCACCGAGTGCGAGCAGCTGTAGCCTACAACGGCGTCAAGGTGCAGCCATCCTTCCCTCCCTCCCTCCCTCCCTCCCTCCCTCCCTCCATCACTCCTCCGCTCCTGCCTTTTATTCTTTCACTACGCCCTATTTATTTATTTATTTGCAAGTTTTTCTTCATCTCCAACTCCCTGCCGCTGCCCCCCCTCCACCCACCCACACCCCCCATTCGGTGCTGCGGAGGAGGCCACGGCCTAACAAGGTAGAGCGGTCATGAAGAGAGAGCGACGGAAAGAAAGAGACAGACAAGGAACACAGCTACTCTGAAGAAGATTAGCATATCCCCTAAGGAATACCAACTAAATTGATACCGAATGAACCCAACCCCTCTTTCTTGGCGATCCCCCCCCTCTCCTTCCCCCACCTCCTTCTCGCTTTTCTCTTCCCGAGACCTCTCCCGAGGTGTCATGGTGTCTCATTCATTAATATGTGTAAATCCTTGTTTTCGTCAACACGGCAGACGGCCGGGCCGACGCCGCCGAGCGGCGCCGGCGCCGCCGCCTGACTCTGTGACTCCGGTTCATCGGCTGAGGCTCGTCACGCCGTGATGAGTGAGAAAGGTCTAGGAGGGGAAGATTAAAAAAAGAGAAGAGGAAGGTGAAACGGAGGTAGGAAGAGGGAGAGACGAAGGCTTTTAACAGTGAGTTGGAAGCCAACGTGGATTATCTTTATGAGAAGTTGCAAGGTTTAAGGTCAAAGTCTTGTGTAGGAACCCGACTGTGGAAGGATTAGTAAATTAAAATACATGATGAAAAAAGAAAACCTTATAATTTTAATATGAATATCTTTTGGCAGAAAGCTGCGGGGTGAACAGACTGGGATTGGTATCAACATCCTGCGGTTCTGCTGAGTGAAGCGGTGCCTTGGCTGCTGTCCAGCAGGGGGCGACTCCTCTGGGCCCATAGAAGTCTATGAGAAAATGTTCCCTTAATAAAACATTTCATGGTCCCAATCTCTGCTGATTATCGTTTATTGGTTACAAAAGAACTAACATGGCGATGGCGTCGCTGAGGTTTAATAGTCTTTGGACTCTTCACGGCCACCTTTTCTCACCAATCCCATGATGCGGGCTGGATGGGTTTCTAAACTATCCCAGATGTGTTTTAGTACTCGCTGTGCAGCCCAGCCTGTCCTGGGATGGTGAACATCCCACGGCAGTTGGTAACAATCCCAGTCAGGATGCTTTCAATTGCTCAGCTGTAAAAGTAAAAAACAACAACTTGTCACATTGCTCTTTAAGTTCCTCAGCTGATATTTCTGCGTTTTTTTCCCCAGAAGAGAGCTGTGTGATGATCATGTGAGGTAGTTTGTGATTTCTAATTTGCTGGAACTTGGGACCCCCCGTGACACATGTGGATGCCGTGCTGAACAGCCAAAGATCCAGACTAAATGTTAACGAGGCGTGCCCTCCATTTCAGATATCGACTGTGATATTAACAAAATATAAATATGTCATTATTTACCTCGAATTGAAAGTAATAAAGCATTTTAAAGCACATGAAGTTGTTTTGTTCTTAAGTGCCCTCATGGAGGTATTTCACATGAGTCATGCCTTTTAAGAGTGCATAAGTGGAAACAGCCACATTGGAAACCACTTAGTTGGAACAACCAAAAAGAATGCAATTTGCACTGTTGGAATTAACTTGACTTCTTTTTTTTTGTGTTCTAGAAGAGCCAGTTTGCTCAGTTAACACTCATATACTGGACATATTAAATCATAGCATCTGGAGGAACAAAAATCAATTAATGGCTTAGGCAATAAGCAATAATCTGTAGCTACTCTGACATGTCAGGATGGAACCTTCGTGACACTAATGCACGTTATGTTATTTGAATGGGGACTGAAGGCTTACTCCATTGGTTTTAATACAGTAACAGACAATTGATTTAAATAACACTGCTAATGGCAGTGTGGAATATAAAGGCTGGCGGATGTACAGGATGTACTGCAGAAGCACTGTAGGGGTTCTGCCTGTAAAGGCTCAAATAAGGCCTGTAGTTCTTCTAGAGAGTAACGTGATGATTACAGTTAGCAAGCATCAATTGCCCAAAATATAGAGGGAATAAACTGACAAAATTAATAAATAAATACATTTCAATTCAATTAAATTCATTTTATTTTGTTTTGTCAAGCCCAAAATCGCAAATTACAAATTTGCCTCAGAGGGCTTTACAGTCTGTACACATACAAGTATAAAATGTTTCATTTGTATTTTGTATTTAAACGATATGGCAGCTATTTGCGTTCCTGTTAAATGTATTTTGTATTTGTGTGAAGTGGGGCTGGGCACATTAACGCTTTATAAATGCGCTTTATAAATCCATTACTGTTTCTTCCGGGACCTGCTCAAGAAAAAAGAGAAAAGGTAATACTGTATGTTAACTTCCTGTTGTGCTGAAAATGCCTGTTACATTGTTATAATAACATTAACTTAAAATAAAAGCGTTTTTAATTATTTTTTAAATTTTGCGCATAAAGCAATTAATTGCTGTTAATCACAGAAATGTGATATATGCGATTAATCGACTAAATGTGTTCATCGTCGCCACCACTAGTGTAAAGTCTACTATTTTTCATTTTCCCCTACATTTCTGTATTCAGGTGTTTCTATAGTGTTTTTTTTTCTTAAAACAATTATTTTTTGTAGTATTTTGGATATTCTTCTATGTCTAACATCTTGAGTAAATCATAACAAACCTGATATATTTTAATTATCTTCTGAGGTTTATGGAGGCTGTAGCTCTGGAGGGTTGGCTCCTCCCGTCTAAGGGCCCCTGTGAAAGATTCTCAACCCTAACACACCCCTGAAGGCCGTGCCGTGGGTTTCATGTGTGAAGGAGCATTAAGAACAGACGAGCAGGTGGCAGCCTTTGCAATAAGAATTTCTATTAATTTGTTGATATGTAGAGTAATGGGACGTCTGTGCTTTGAGTTGTCAAAAGACCAGAAGTACTTCATGAAAAGCTCAGTCATCATTTAATTCTTTCATTGAGTTATTTACTGGTGTGTATTTTTTTTCAGCCTTGGTCCTCCACTATTTTCATACCTTCATACCATATATATCAATTGTTTTATGTCAACCCAAATAAACAGGTAACACCCCCCATCGAGCTGCTGCAATGGACTTATCACTGTGTCATAGCAAGCAGGAAAGGTGAAGGTGGCTTTGCACAGTCGCTGACATTAAACCCACGTTGCATTGCAAACAGCTCTTCCATTACCAAAGACGCCTTGCAGTGAACTCCACACTAGGAATGAGTGATGCGTGGCATCGTGCTAGTATGTTAAGATTTCATTTAGATTACATTCATGTTTTAAGATATCTTTTGCGCAGTGCCTGCATGGGTGTATATATATATTCCATGAATGGGAAATGCCTTGGATGCTTACGCGTGTGTTTGTGAGTATCCGCGCACTGTACGACCATCCGTTCGGCGAACAAGGCCCTTGCCATTTTCAATTTCCAGGGGTGTCAGCCTGACCAGGGGACGACTGAGAGCTGATACGTCAGCCTGAGCCGCCGGGCCCTATTGTGTCTTCACTTCATACACAGATATCCTGAAACATATGAGGGTGAATTCGAGCTATTGTCGGAGTCTAACACGTGCAGGTAGCTACAGGGACGACTGATTCCACTGATTATATCCACAAAGGACAGGTTAACTTGTCATCCCCGGCATGGTTGGACATAGATACACTCAGGATGGAATTCTAAGCGCTTCTCATTGCCGCCAACAAAGATAAGTAGGATCGCATTTGAATGGGCACAACATTTGGCAACGCAAGATGCATTTGTTTGCCCGAGTAATTCCTTGATTGTTCGGCTGCAGCTCGTCCCCGTCTCTCCCGCGGGCTCCTTTGTCCCGATATTGCAGCATTTGCATCAAGGCACAGCGCACAATGTCAACACATAGACATGCACGTAGACGTATGTGACACACATCCAAGTGAACACACAATACCCCCACAGAGGGGTTTCTTCCTCATGCTAAGGTTTGTCTTTCTTAGGATTGGGCTTCTTTTAACCATTTTCTTTGCTTCATCACCGAATCTTGGTCATGGAGTGGGTATATGCCTTTACAACCTATTTTAGTCAACACAAATGTGTATTTGCACTTACAGAAATTAGTTGGAGGCATTTGTAAATTATTGCAAGAGGGAAAAGGGGACAATGTGTCCGTTGGTTTTTCCTTCCTTCTGGCCATAATATTTATCTGTAATAAAAACACTGTGCTCAGCAAAGTACAGTGTGAGGACACAGTGGCATCACTACATGTCATGTAGACCGGACAGGTTGTGAACAAACCGCTTAAAACTCAGTTTGACACCTGAGGTCTCAGCAATAATTCCTCATTCCACAAATTACAACATATCCTCATAAAAGCAGTTTGTTTTGGGTCTTATGAAGAGTAGTTCCTCCTACAAACGTCAGCCATCAGCGCATACCCTGTTACTCATGCCACTCCTTTTTTATTAATATCCTGGTGTGGGCTAAAATCTTTTGTATTACAAACCTTAATTCACACAATTAGCTTTAGTTAAATTTGTAAGATGTGCCAGATGAAACAAGTTAAAGATGACTTTGAGCTTCTCACAGGACATTAACAGAGTTCACCAGGCTAAATGTCTTCTGTTTCTTTGAACCAACAACAGGCTCCTCCCCTTGAGGACCACGTCGCCCAGAAATCGTTCCCAAGTAACTGATTAAACATTATCAGGTAAATATTTCAAACCCATCTAGAGACTTTTCTTCACACTCATTTCTCCTTGTGATCTCCTGACATCACGTAACTGCAGCCTCTTTTTCTGCGAAAAAACCAGAGTACAACCGTCACCGTGACCCGGTGTGGAGTTGTCATCACTTTAATAACATGCTAGGAGGCGTGCCAAGAGGCGAGGCAGTCCTGAAGCTGCTGCCGACGACACGCGAGCCCTCCAGTCTGACGGCTAACGCTCCTTTATGAAGGGCCCCCGTCTGAGAGAGATCAGCAGCTTTATGTGATTGAAGACGAGCGAGACACACCGACCCTGCTAGGATCACTGTTTTATTACATGTGGTAATATGAGCCCTGTTTTGTGTTTCTTCATATATATTCTACAAAGCCTGATGCTGCCGGTGGTGTTTTGTTGGACATGGGGAAATCCACCAAGCAGGGTTCGAAATTCAAGCATGAATAATGTTGAGGTAAAACCAGATATTGGCGGGTCAGTAGGGTTTCTCCGACATCTTCATGGAGTCTAAAATTGAACCCTAGCTGCTTTTTCTTTCAGCTAGATTTGGCAGATTAGTAATTTGTATTGGCCTTAAGACACCAAATCAGAGTAGCAGTTCAAGAAGTTGGGCCAGCCGCTGCTGCTGAGCTACATATGGCTCTTTGCCTGCAGATGTGTAGGTCTTTTAGTAATATCCTGAAATTATTCAAAACTCTAATTACATCTTATATGTCACTGCCTCAACATGAGGGTCAATCTTTTAAATTGAGGCAAAACAAGAAAAGAAAAACCTGCAGACCAATCACAGTCTGTCGCCACAGTATTTTTTCAACGCCATCACACACTATATTTTAAAAGCTAAGCGTGTCACTCAGGATGGAACAAATATATCTGCATGAAGTGTGAGGTAGTGGGGGGTGTAGAGGGTGGCAGACTAGCCTGCACCTGCATTTAGAACTTTCAGCTGTTTTCAGCTGCATTCCAAAACATATTCCAAGAAATAGCTGTTGGATCCAAAATGTAGGCTTCTTGCAGAACTCACCTTTTTCACTTTTTTTCAAAAATGTGTATTTCATTGGAAATGTGCGTGTATCTATGTTGTATTCATGTCAAGAGTTAAATTTGATCAATTTACCCAATAAAATGAAATTGAACAAACACAACAAAGATTAATAATGAATTTAAAAATGAAGAGGAAGAAAGCCCATCGGGCTTATTTGTAGCCCCCACCTAAAGAACCTACGTGTTGTATAAATAAGCTTAATTATTTGTATTTTTATCAACCACAAAAGATGTGTTCTAAGTTTGAATCCTCGTTGCACAACGTGAGACAAAAATAAATCTAGCATTAAATACTCAATTCAAGAAATAGAATACAAAAACTCTAATCAAAGCTAATTGATCAGGTGACAGACAGGCGTTCCGTCATTCGCATCACGTGATCTTATGAGTGATCAGTGAGTGTTCATGGCATCAGAGGAGGTCGGACCCAAATCTAACCGGCAGTCCTTTGTGTGCAGTACTGGCTCATCTCTAATGAGCCTGCTGATGAACAGCTGACTTCCTCCTTGGCTGCCTTCATGTCATGATCAGAAGGGGCTCCAGACAAAACAACACCGCGACTATGTCTGTACTGTTAGTGACACGCATCCCACTATATCCCAGTATACATGTATATAAGCATATAAAGCTGATAATTGAAGCGGTGTCGCGGTACCATTCATTTCTCATTTTGAGAATGAAGCACTCCAGCATGAAGGATGTCCATGATCAATTAATCAGGTATACGGTATCCACCTAGAAGATTCATCACCATTTCCCATGACGCCAACGAATTGTTGCACATGAAATGACATGTAGACGGGCAACTGTCCTTCCAGAGTGTGAGCTTCCATCACCGTGCGTCGCCTGCCTTGTCTAATTCTCCAGGCGGCAGCTTAGGCCAAGTTGCAGTGGGAAAAGGTTTTATGAGTTTACTGGATGTTGTGTTTACGAGCGGATGAGGAGAAATAATGGGGTCGAGATCTCCCTCCTTTGTCCTTCCCTCACTCCACCCGTCTCTCCCTCTCCCCGGGCATCTCCGATTACCTGCCGGCTGGAGGACTCAGGAGTATCGCTTAATAAAAGTTAATCATGAGAAACTTGTTCATTAATTACAGTTGGGGATGGCTGCCTGGTTGCCACGGTGTTTCTTCCCCATGGTTTGTCTTTCTTTGGGCTGCGTTTAAACTCTTTGTTTTATCCCATTTTTTTCTTCATCACTCAATTTATGTCAGTTTTATTAAGAAAACCATTGTTGGAAACCATCAGATAAGTATTTTGCGAGTCTTTTATTCAACATAAGTACTATAATTAGTCGATTATACAAAGGAGGCATTTGTAGGTTATTGCAAAGAGGGTAAGCGGGACAATGTGTTATTGGACTATACCAATTTATTCAAAGCTGGTTTCTCTTTTGGATAAAAGCACTGTGCCTGCCAGAGTAGCATGAGGACACAGTGACATCGCTACATGTCATGTAGTCCAGACGGGACAGCAGATTACCCAAACCACTTATTCAAAGATAAAACTCAGTTGACACCTGAAGTGTCGGCAATAATCCCTCATTCAACACAAAAGCTGTTATGTCTATGGGAGGCCGATACCAAATAATATAAAAAATACATATCTTGATAGAATATATAAAACAGTTATATGATGTATAATGAAGCGTTCTTTTGTTTGCTAAAAATATTTTTAACACAGTTATTAAGTTACAAATGCAAAAAAGTTAGAAAGTAAGTAGAATAAATGAATAATGACAAGCAACTGAGCTGATGTTCCCAAGTTGTTTCTTTCTTTTTCCAAACTAACATGGAATACAGAAAGAGAGTGGAGCTCCGCCATAGTATGTATCATCACGCTTCTAGGGTGTTTACTTATAATGTGGTCCAGCTGGGTCAGACTGCTGAGGCTTCATGTGGACCCTTACCAACTGCAGTAGACAGAGACCGCAGACAAACACGCCCAAAACCACAGGTATTTGGACTCTTATTTCCACCTCATTGAAGGATGATGACAACAGAGGCTCTCCTGATATTTCATTTTTGGTCAAACGTTTGTTTACTTCCCAAAAAAGCATAATTAAAGAATCAATTTGCCAATCAGGAAATTTTCCTCCAGATCGTTAATACGTTTTTGACATTTCGGTTGGACATGGATGTAAACTGGTACTGCTTCGTACAACCACAAGACTGCTTTTTCCTTCAAATGGGCCACCGAAGGTAATTTAATAATCAGGTTTATGTCAACAGTGAAATGCAGTTGAGAAGTGTTCTTATGTTGTTATCAATATACAGTTTAAATGTGCTTAGAAAAATGCACATATGGCATTTGTTTTTTCACAAATACTACAGGTTAGTATGTATGTGTTGTATTCACACAAAAATAACATTTTTTCAAGGAAAGTCAAAGAACTCTTTCCAATGTTTAGATCCCCAATAATGCTTTGAACATGTTGTTTAGTGAGTGAAAACTGTTTTATATTGTGAAAAGTCTTTAGAATTAGAGCTAACAGGACTGTAAAGAGTCAATATATTTCAATTTATTAATAATGGGTTTTTAGGTTTTATTAAAGAAAAACAAATAATGAATGAATGCAGATAAGTGCAATCTTACACCTTTCCAAAGTATGACACATGAGTGCACTTGTGCGTTGTGTATGCGTTCATTAGGAGTGACGCAATGACCACTCATTTCAAAAGTGTGAATCTGAGATACATGGAAAACGCCACGCAACTATGGCCAGCGAAGTCACAGGCAAAATTCTCTCTGCGTTGCACGTCTCTTCAATATGATATAAATGTTTTTGCATATGATTTGAGCCAGACTCAGTATATCAAGCATCCACGAAAAACATCATTTTATAAAAGTGTACTATGGAGCGTGTTACGTTTTCGAAGGGTGGAATAAACACGGGACTTTCGCCCTGCTGTGTGATAGCTGCATAACGCTGTAATGCTTGTAGAGTACTGTTATTTAAGTCATATGCGGAGGGCGGTTGTTACTTATTCACTAGTTATGTTGTTATGCTCTCACGCTCTTACGATATTGTTATTATTGTTACGTTATGATGTTAATGAATGTTATGTTCACATTGATCACTGCTCATGTTTTTTATGTTGAGTTTTTTTCTTGCTTTACTTTGCAATGCTGCTTTATTATTTCATCTTGTTATATGGCTTTGTTTATTTTGTCATGTCACATGTCACAACAACAACATTTTAACACAAACCACATTGTGTCGTTCTGTTGCCTAAACCTTTCCATGGCATTGTGCATTTACAATGCAAACATTTTTTATGGAGAATGTGCTAATCCCACGGACATCGTTCACACACAAACTGACCCTGGATTCAAAAAACATTTTTTTGTTTTTTCGTAATGCACCTTCATTTTATCCATCTGCATCCTCCAACAAATGTCTATGATCAAAGCTCTCACTGCACAGGTAGACAGGATACGATGCATGTGGGTCATTATGGGGGAATCTAAAAAGCTAATTTTGCTACTGGCCTCCTGACCTCTGGCCTTCGTATACAAACATTTGCATAAAGTGCTCCCCCCCTGGGAACCAACAATAACAAATAGTTATTAGTGAAAGCATTATGCCTGCACGTTCCTTTTGCCCTCTTGCTCTCTCTCAATAGCCAACCTACAAACACTCCCAGCCTCCCCGCAGCACCCAACCGGACCTGACACATGGGGATGTGTTTGTGTATAATTGTGTTTGTTTCTGACATATTATACCACAGAGCACTGAATTCGTAAGGGAATTGGACTAATGCTCATAATAGCACCAGTCATTACAGCAAAAAGCTTTGGACGTTGTATGCCTGCCAAACTCATAACTGTGGTGGTTCTATCTGATTGCCTGGTGCTTTTAGTTACAAAATCCTTTCAAATTGACCACTTTTAATTCATCCAGTTACTTTGCAGTTTCCATTAGTGTGCTAAATTGATCTAGAAAAAATTCAGAAAATATTATCCCTGATGTTTAGTGATTCAACCTCTTCAATTAGCAATCTGAGTCTGGTCACCTGTGTAATTGGAGATGATACTTCCCTTTGGTTTGTAGGCAGCCATATTGCCTAAAATACAGCTGTGTTACAAATGTCTTGATGAGCTTGCTGAGGAGGTTTGAGCATCCTAATCAATTTTGAAAAAATGATGCATTACACTTATAAGGAGAAACTACACACATGTTCTTCGTACCCGTCTTCAACATGTACACAATATTTGAAAATAATTGTTCACATGCCTCAGGATATTGTTACAATCATTGTTATTGAAATGGAGATTGGTGTGGTGCTACAAGTGTCAGGGAAGGGTGAAGGAAGGCAGGACTCAAGCGCAGATTTCTTAAACAAAAGAGACTTTAATCGTCCAAAAGGCAAAAGCAAAAGCAAAAGCAAAAGGCCAACAGGAAAACACGCACATGAACCAGGGAAAAATGGCAGGCAGGAACTACGCACATCCACGACGATAGACAATGACGCGACAAGTGACAGGAGACACAAGGCCAACTCTTTTTTTAATGAAAGTAGCTTGCAGCATTAAATATTAAAGCAGCTAAATCCAGCAGAAAAGTTGTCAACTACTGTAAGACTGGAGTCCTTCCAAAGACATTTCCTCAAAATTATCATTATTAACCTAAACATATCATAATGGATGCAAGCAACAGCGATTGTACTCCAGCAAGCCACTTGTTGAAGCAATGAGAGGACAGGTAAAATACTGTATGTGTCGACAGGCAAGCATTGTTGTTACCAACCCTACCGTTAATTTGTATCCATCTCTCAACAGTATGCTAGCTATAAGGAACCCCAAGGACTAAAATGTTCGTCTTTTTCGTTTAACAACTGGGGTCCCGCTCAGAAAGTACTGACTTTACAATCGGTCGAGAGGTTTAACCCATCCAGCCGAGGGGCGCCGTAAAGGCCGCCAGGCAGAGCAAAACTGCAAAATCCAACCTCCAAAGTGAATATTAGGGCAGGGTTGAGTCTGGAGGGGGTACTGGCCTCGGAGAGCCAGCCAGCAGGCAGGTAGGGATCCTGGAGCACTGAGGCAAAAAACAGCACAAGGTGAGCAAAGACTGCGTCTAATCTGAATGGCAGGAAGACCCGGGTTGATGTAGGAGAGTCCCCTGATTGCCATCAGATGTTCCAGCCACACCCTTCGGGGATGAGCAGGAGAAGACCACAGCTCCTTGCTGAGACAGGGGAAACAAGAAAACAAAAAACACAGGGGGAGCTGCTGGACTGACAGCATAACATTTTCTCAAATTATAGCGAAATGAGAGTAAACAAACCTGTAAACCATTGAAGCATATGAATCATAAATATGTCCTACCTTTCCCGTTTTAAACAAAGTTATTAAATTAATTTACTGTTTCTGCAGTGCAATACGCCCCCCCCGCCATCTTGCATGACTCACATAGCTTCTTGTTCAGCTAAGAAAGCTGTCGATAATTTAGTCGTATCCAGTGGGATCAGTTTAATAACTACTCTCATTTCTGGGCCGTGAGGCCTTCACAAAAACCTCTGGTAGAGTAGTAATCCTGACTCTATTAACCTGCTTAGTGAGAATTAGTGAGAATTCCAAGTTTTTTTTAGTGTGTTGTATTCATATGTTTCTTCACCAGTAACACATAAACTGATTAGCACACTCACAGGGAATCCCTTTCATCCCCACAGATTAAATGACCAGATAGACAGAGTAGTTACAGAGTTATCGCACTTTTCATCATGGTGTGCCATTTTTGGAGCAGAGGCCAAAAAACCGCCCCAGTACACTGAGGAAGGTTGAGACTGGACCCATAAACCTACCATTACCAAAGTTAATGCCAACCAGATAACCAGAATTAATTAATAACCAAATTCATTTGATCATTTAAACACAACATATGCTTGCCAGGCTAAATGGGTAGCGCCATGTGCCGTTTCTTACTCATTGTAACAGAAATGCAAATAAACACATATCGTGTCCCTCCTTTCACATGCACAAGCAGCATCTCATCTCCATAAGGGCTAACAGTGGATTCTATTCATAAAGAGACACTCCTGAACCCACCCGCCATGCAGATAGAAAGATGGGAGGTGGAGAGGAGAGGAAGGAGACAAAGGACAAGCACTTGTCAGGCCTCTCCAGCTTGGGTGCCCCAAACAAAGGTCCTGCAAAGTGCATGAACTTATTTACATCTCTATTGATTTTTGGGCACATCCGGAGTCTGGGGGAGTGGTGTGTGGGGGCAGACTGGCTGTCTAAGTGAAGATGTGCTGTTGATGGTTTTTTGTAAAAGATTGGTCATTGGGGCAGCTGGATAAGCACTCAAAGATCTGGTGTGTGTGATTGTCTGTATTTGTTTTTTTGTGTGTGAACCTATTTATCACTTAATGTTAACTTAAGTATTTGCTGTATTTGCATGAAACCTGAGGGATATAATGGGTGTAATGTGAGAAATCTGGAAACTCCAGGGTACTGATCTTCAGCAATTTGCTTTCAATAGCCAGCGCTAATATCAACACCAGTATCTCATTGGTATACAAATCATCACCATCCTAATGGGATGTTAAGTGCTGTACTGTGCTAAGATATATTGATCATTTAAAACAATATAATTATATATCTCTGACCTGAGGGTGTCAATCCTGCTCTCCTAGAGAAGGTATTATCATTATTAATGGTATTGTATAATAATGGTTGATACAGCTCCTTCCCGTTGCACTGATATGCACCCAACAAGACATGTTCATCAGAGTAAACAAACAACACTCTAGTTCATCAGGAGTTCATTGTATGACACACGGAGTAATGGAATGGACCAATTGTGTTTGCTGCTTTTGGTCGACAGGAAGCTTGAGGTGTCTTGTGATACCAGACACTAACTATCTTTTGGAAACTGAAGGAATTAAATGAGTCGGGCTGTGCTGGAATCGATCAGCCGCACTCACTCTTGATGAAGAATGCTATTGCTGAGCAGTAGTAGATATTGTGACACAATCATATAAATAAAGTGAGTGAACCCCAAGTAATACAGTAAAGGTTTCAGATGGTTCAAGTAGTGTGGACCATTATTTTTTTATCCTGTTGAGGACATTTTAATGTTAATTAAACTCATCTTGCTTGTCTTCTGCATTGAGAGAGAGATTTCGTACATGGCTGCTAAGTAAGGGGAGCAGGCTAATTACTGGCTGAACGGGGCGGACGCAGGCTGCACTTGTCAAAAAGGACCGAGCCACTTATTAGCCATCAAAGGGCATTCATATCACAGCACAAAGCAGATGGAGAGAGGGTATGGGGGAGAGTAGGCCATCGAGGAGAGAGAGGGGTACAGGCTTGTGTAAATGGAGGAGGGAGTGGGGGTTTGGCTATTTATTGTTCTTGAGAGGTGCATTATGGGACCTTCGAGAAGTGGAGATCAGTGGGAGATGGAAGGAGGCTAGGAAAGGGGCATTTAGAGGAAGTGAAACAAAAAGAGTCCGTTTATTTGTCAGGCCAAAGGAAAGGGCGGGACTGCTCCTGGGGCTGAGCTGCAGAGAAGTCAAGATAGTAGTGACCTGTCAATCACAAGGTAACCACACCCAACAGCACTCCTTGCTATATCATGTATTTTAAACTAAATGTACCGACGACCGTAATGCAGCACTGAAGACTTTAAAACTAGCAATTGATGGTCGATTGAGGTAATAAAGTGATGTCTGCTTTAGTAATTCAAGTTAAACTTTAAACAGGATATCTGCTAAAAGGAGCAATTACTAAATAAAGGCAATACTTATATAAAGAGTTCTAAAGATAATAGACTTGCATGAAGCACAGGATCAATTGATAAGCAAGGTCTGAGTGGTCATGAATCGATTGCCAGTGGCAATTTGAGAGGGGATTTGAATATTTCCCTCAACGCCAGTTGGTGGACCTGAGCCCATTTACTGACACTGAGACTCGCAGAGGGATTGAAAGAGGAATGACTTGTTACACACATCAGTCTACCCAGCCATTGATCAATCACAGTGTTAAAAGAAGGACCCAGAAATTACAGAGAAGTGACTCAAGGAGCCAACAACTACAGTACTGGCTTCTGCAGCCGGCACACACTGGTGAACTGGCAACCAACAACCGAATCCTGCAGAGTCAGCGGAGACAAGACTTTAGAGGTTTGCCAAACAGCATCATCAGGCGACTCTATCTACTGAGGAAACATCAATGCAGGACTCAGATTTAGAGTTTTACCAATGCATCTCCTCTGAGGAGCACTGTGGGTTACATTTGGGATTTTGTGCTATACACAAATAAATGTAATTGAATCTTACTCAGCTCCATCCAGGGAACCAAGTCATTTCAGCAAATGTCATTCTGCTGATTTAATATTCCAGTTCAACATACAGGGAGATTTTGGGACCCACATCCGGTGGGTGGCAGTGGGAAGTGGAACTGCAGCCTCCACCCATTGTTTCTGGGTTAGCAGTATATGTACCAAGGAACCAAAGTATCCCATTAAAACCTCACGTTCATCGCCTTAGCTGCTGTTACTGGATGAAAGGCCGGCTATAAAGTCTGGGTCTAACCACACAAACATAACCACACCTCAATCCCACCGACCCACCCAGCCAGCTCCCTGCCTGGCCTGCTGCCTCGTGCTCATTGGAGAGAAGAATCAGCGGCACGTGTTGTCGCTCAAGCTGGAGGAATGTGTAGATTCCTGTTGGTATGTGTACAGTCTTTAGATGTGCATGCCCTACTGGTAGACGTCAAACTGTGTGCATGTGTTGATGCGTCAACACATTGCAAGTTAACAATGGCCAATGTGAATGTTGTGGACATTAGGCCACTATCTCAATCTGTTTGATTACTTTCACAAATGTTCTGTCTTTGGATTTTATGACAATAACAAAGGACCGGGATGCCGTAATTTTCAATGCAATTTTGCATTTCAATTGCCTTTTTTAATACAGCGAGAAAATTGAAATAAAAAAATGCCTTAAAAACGCCTCCAAATTCTCAGAGAAACGTCATTAACGAAAATCCAACCGCGTAATAGCAGATATTGTAACACACAAACCTACATTTATCCCAGCAACAACCAATAGATAAGCCTACTGAATTAACACCCCGGCACTCTCATTTATTCTGTTTGGAACGTTTAAGCGTCGGGGTCAGCGTCGTATAAGCAAAAGGTGAGGCCAAACAAATGAGATTATAGCTGAATTAGCTAATTATCATAATTACCATTCCCTAGCAGCCTGTAATACCTACAGCATAATGGTGCCTGTCAGGTTTATTGTTGTGTTTGTCTGGGAAGCCTTTGCCCTCTGGTCTCACCTGCTGAAACATATCACCAATCCATTTGGACGCATTATGGAAATGAAATACTTGTTGTTGGGTTTTTTGGTGGCAGACAAGCCTCGATACTTTTCTCTCCTGGTGATTTTATGCATTTTTGAGAAGAGTGGAGAAAGACAAGGAGAGAGAGGTGTGGAGAAACATAAAAAAATATATAAATATATGGGTGTTTATTCAAGGTTAACTCGGGCTGGAATTTGTGAACCTATTACCTATTAGAGAAAGACCTTTCAGAGAAAATTGGACCTGTCTATCTTTTAAGGACGATATGCTAATTTATGTCAAAAAGGCTTTTAGTCAGGAGGACGGGGTCCGACAGAAAGGCAGTTGTGTTCAATTTACACATGCTGATGTGCACTCTTGTTGAGAATATCGCCGGAAAAAATACTGAGAGATTTTTCTACTTACTGATAACAAAACAAATGTATGCTCCTTGATGGGTGGAGAAAACGCTAGTTCCCTTTGTTGTAAAAAAAACCCTTTACTTCAAAAGTGCATTGAAATGATGCTGTTTTCTTTGGTGTACTCCAATAATTTAGTACATCTACCCCTGCAGTGGAGGCAAGACAAGTAGAAGAAGCGGACAGCAATGTCCAAACTCAAATATAACTTTGATGTGCCAAGCTTCAATGCGCTGGATAATTGTAGAACTGATTAAACTCAGTCTACACTACCTGTCCAGCAACAAACTCCGGATATAAAATCGGTAAGGCTGAAACAAATATAAGCTCAACTTATCTCTTGTGGTTATTAGAAGGTCAGGGTAACAGATGTGGTATGAAGAGCAAATGAATCCATGGCTCAAGCAAACACTTCACCAATTAAACCTTTGTTAGAAGAGACTCATTTAAGTCAAATATCACAGGGTTTTCAGTGCGTTTCACTCAAAAATATAATCGTATTGCCGATATGTAAGGTGTGGTCATATTAAATGTCCTGATACATTTGACACTCTTAATTTTGCTTTATTCTTAAATAGTTTTATCCCAGCATCTCTCTAATGGTCTCATCTCTTGTTATGCTCTCCCCTCTTCACTCGTAGTCGGCCTGAAAGCTAAGGGTCTTTTTTTCTTCCTGACATCCTTGTCCTTCAGCCTATTGATTGGCGACCGAGCCGACGAGCCCCTGTCGGCTACTAATAGAAAGTGAAGTTCATCAGCCTTTCTCTCCTACTGACACACTCTCTCTCACACACACACACACACTCACTCTCTGCTGATGGGACCCTCCCATAAGCAGACACCCAGTGATCTACTGTTGAAAGGCCAGCTAACTAACCTTGGCAGCACTATCCTTACTTCTTGCCAAGCCTTGCACTTCTCCAAAGTCTTTTTATTTATTTTGCCAATGAGTTAATATCTGCTTGTTTTATATTAGGCTTGGTTAGCCTTTTTATGAATATTGTGTTTTCACCTCTGTGTTCCATGATTCAAGTAAAATGCAAAGAAAATGCTCAGAAAAAAGGGATGTGTAAAAAAACCTGTTGAAAATAGGTATTTTGTATTTTCCTGAGACTAAATCCTCATCACTTCGATAGGAGAAACATGCCATTTGGAGAAGAACTACTGCCCACTCGCTCCATGAGGTTGAACATTTGCTTTCTTATACAGTTGTTTTGGTAACTTTGCTGTTGTTTCAACCAACATGAACAATTGTTGTCTTTGTGCGTGAGCTCTGTGACAGTCTGTCCACTTGTCCAGTTGGTCTGCTGGGATCAGCTCCAGCCCATAGCAACCTTTATTTGGAGGTTGGGTTATGCAGTGATGTAGTTTAGAACTGAAACTATTCAGTTTCTAACTACTCTCGTTCTCTTTTTAATTACATTTTTAACGAACTGGACTGAATAGAATTGATGACACATTGCTGTATCAGCCAATGATACATGGCCAGTTATTCATACCAAAATGTCACATTTTGTTACTTATATTCACAAAAAATCCCAGACAACCCCGAGGCTGTAAAGAGTGTCAATTTACCATCAAATCTGTTTTAATGAGCTGTCTTGGCTTGCTCTGCGACACACAATGTGGCTTTACCTACATTCTACAAGCAATCGTGGCATTATGAAAAAGCCTTCACCTCTCACTAAGCACTCTTTTCAATTTCAAGAAATGATCTGCACTTCTCGGGGGTGGAGAGGAGGGTGAACCTTGACTGCATTCAACCCATGCTCATACTTTTCAGGCTGAAGACTAAAGCTAAAGCGCATGTTGAGGTGAAGGAACATGCTCACTCATTTTCTTCCCTTTCAGCCCCTCTTCTATCAGGTCTTAAGACAAGACCAATGGCTCCTATTAGTGAGTGCGGCAGGCCAACTGACATTCAAGTCAATATCCATGAGAAGGACACTTCAATGATGATTCCTGCGTGCTTGGAGAGATAGAAGGGCCAGAGAAAGTGACCTCTGACAGGCCAAAGAGAAGTGGGAAGTTTCCTCAAGGGACAACAAGTTAGTTAATGTCGGCTTACTGTTACGTTTCTCTGGAGGATACCTTTAACAGTCAGGTATCCTCCAGAGAAACGTAACTGTAAGCCGACATTAAAAACAGATGGCAAGGATAAAAAGGTAATCATCTAATAGCCGCAACAGCGTAAATGAAATCCATATTAATTCTATATGCAAGTCCTCTCCATATGCAAAAGAAAAAACAAACATAGCAGTCAGCATAAAGAATCATTGCCGCTATGGAAACTCAATCTTCCAGATATCAGAAGAGGTCACTCTCTGAATTTAATACAGCAGCCATGTCGCCAAAAATCACACCAACTAAATATTAGCAGCGGTTTCTGTTGAGACAGTCGTTGTTGTTAGTGATTTAAGCAGAAGAGCACACCTAGTGGTTGAAAGTATAATAGTAGAAATGTTTAGGGGAAGAATTTTAGTTTGTGTGATGGTAGATTAGTTATCACATCAGCATGTTAGATGAAGTGAATGCAATATGAATCCACTATATAACACAATTTGTCATCATTTAAGTCATTTAATTACTGAACACATTAACACTCTGTCACAATGTTACAAGACCTGGGGACGGATGCTAATTGTGTCCTTTATGGATTTCTCCCAATTTTCATCCCAAAGAGGTTTTTTGGGGAGTTTTTACTCCTATCAGGTAGTAGATGAGCGAAGGATGTACGACAGCTTGTTAAACACAATGATGAAATGTGATGTTATTATGCATGTTATGTTGTGTTTACATGATGAAGCTTTAGGCCAAAGGAGTGATCATTGAATGTACTGCAGTATTAAGTGAACAGGTATCAGTCAGGTCACTGAGGGATTTCAGATTCCGCCATCAGATGGAGCCAGGAGGGAGTCATGTGATGCCTTGGAGCAGAAAGGAATTCACGAGGGAGGGGCTGAGCTCAGATGTGCAGCCAATCACATACGCCGGCAGCACAAGGGACACGCCCCCCCGGCAGATTGGAAGAGCTGAGCTGGAGAAGGAGGCAGAAACCTCCTGTGAACAAACAGTGATGGTGATATGAGACTGGACCAGGGGACTTATTTATTTCGTAAAATAATATTATAATATTATACTATTCATACTTTATTTCACTTTGTAAGTGTATTGCTTATTACTTCTGTTAGTTATTAAATTCATTTTTAAACTTGAGCCAGTGACCTTCTCATGGCCTCTTGTCTCAGAAGGGACGAGGGTAACAGTAGCGATCATTGATAGCTCCACATTATCTGTGCCGGGACTCTCGTAAATTACCAGTTGAGGTCTGATAAGTAGGTTGAGATCTGCGAATGGACATAGCAATGAGAAACAGTGACTACAACAAGATTTTAAATTTTAATTTACATCCACATATTCATTTATAGAGAATGATAGAAAGCATTGTCGGCCAGGTGTTCTGAGATTGCATTTTGGCCAATATATTCGGGCCCTCACACTCTTTACGCGTACTGTATACCCGCATAAAATCAATTACTACTCAAAAGTGATTGTCCAAAACTGCTCAGGCTACAAATGGAAGCCAGATTGCTTCCTTCCGATACCATAACCATGTTTTCTAGACTACCGATTCGACATGTTTATTGAGAATATTCTTCTCCGTTACTGTTTTCAGTCAAAAGTAACATTGTCTTAATGTGTATGGCTAAAATATCACCTGCTTAAATGTGGCAAACTTCTTAAAAAGGATGTTTTTAGAATTGATAAGAAAACAAAATGCTGAGTTGGATTTTTGTTTGCTTGATTCATGTTGAAAAGCAAATGTTGAACAAATAAAAGTTTGTTCTACTGTATGCCAGGCCAGGCTTTCTCCTTCCAGCCCGCAGTGCTGAGGATTATGGGACATAATGACAGGGCATTACAGCAGTTTGGTTTTCTAGATGCTACAATACCAGGCAGCACACTCAGTGGCAGCTCATCCAGTATTGAAAGAGAAACTGATAAAAGTATTTCAGTGGGTCCCGAGTTGTTCAGATACGTTGCGCTTTGTGAACAGACATCACAAACACGCACGAACACAGCGCAGCTACACACCCACATGCCTTTAGCCCTTGTTTTCCGTCATGTTGCGGGCGCTAGTAAGCAGGTGTATGTTCCAGGGTGAGATGATGTTTCTGCCCCGGACGACATGGGAGAGCTATCTGTGTAATAGAATTATCTGGAGAGGCCACTCAAAATTAACATAATATGGACTCAAAATGTAAATTGTCTTTCTGTGAAATGTAACGTGCATGTGAATATGCTCTCTTGCTGCTCTCTGTCTTATCATCCCCCATTTCTTTTTCTTTCATTTTTTTCCCTCACACACACACATTCTTATATGCTGTGCCTGGTAACTGATAAAAAAAATCCTCAGTGTTGATATGGGCGCACACACTTCCACACATTTTGGGTGCAAATTCTGGGGAGGTGTGTGTTCCGCTGACACGTGTGAAGCTAAATGCCAACCTACCATTTAAGACGGAAAGGGCAGCAGCACATCCAACCTTTGTAGTGTGTCATTCAGCGGTGTTCACAGCCGTTCACATATAAAAATGAGGTCTCTTCTGTCCTGGGAAGCAGTGGATGCCTTTCACCCCATCAGGCAAAGGAGGGAGGAGTCCTTAACAAGCGCTCAGACATCTGACGAATGGGAAAGGGTTGGCAAAACCGAGCAAGACAGGTCATTTATTTTTTCCTTTTTCTTCCAATAATTTCAGAAAATCATGTAGATAGTTTCAGAAATGAATCCCGCAATGCCTCATTCCTTCATTGTTCTTTGCTCATTTTTTCTGCCACATTGTTTCCATCCTCCCTGTCAAACGGTGATGAGTACTTTTCCGTGTTCTAACTTTTGCATTTAGCCATATGTAGAGTTTGATAATGCGACAACGTACCGCCCGCGCCTTGGAATTACACGGAAAAGGGAAAAGGCCACTCCTTTGTCACTAAATGCCTTCCCCATTCATTAACATGACAGTAAAGTAATATGTCTTTTCCCGCTGTAAAATGCCAGATTTGAAAGCCCCTCTATTCAATTAATGTTTGGAGTAGGGTTTTGTGGCATCTCTAATCCAGCATTTTATTGCCACATACCTTGGTGGGGGTTATGTTTAGGCGACAAGTTGGATACAGAGGCAGCTGTCGGTGAAAGACTGGGTTGTCTGGTCTTTGGAAGATCCGAGGTTGAATCTTTGACTCCACGTGTCAAAATGTCTTTGAGTTGGATACTGAACCCAGTGAGTATGTGAGTGATTATGATCTGATAAGCAGGCTCGGCCATTACAGTATGACAATGTGTGTTTCATCGCGGTAAATGTGGCAAAAAGCGCTGTATAAATGCAAAGCCATTCACCATTCTTCTCAGCTTTAATGTAAAAATCAATCTGGAATCGTCTTCAATACTGACCGGGTAGAGCGTGCCTCCCCGATTGCTATGCCCTAAAAGGCCTACTCATGGTAGGCTGAGTTGTACATACACCACCCATGCTAACATCCAATTCATGTGTAAAACTTAAATTACTTAACACATCAAATTTAATATATTTAAATATATGAACTAAATTAATAGCATGTTTAAAAGTGATGCAGTAATCTAGAAAGAACCATTTTTACTTTAAAACTTGACTAATGAAGCCTAGCTGTGGTAATATACCAAATCACTGTATTTCACTTAAATGGTTCTTTGTCAGATGCTTTCCTGCAGTAATATCACAGGCTATGCTAATCTGCATGTCTGTGTTTCATTGGGCAAGACACCTCACCCCAATTAGGGGATGATGGGGGTGTAATCGCCTGGTGGGCCTAACTGCGCTGTGCATCCTGTGAAAATCGTAAACAGAAAAAAAAATTGGTGACGCTTGGGAAATGTGTTAAGAGGAACAGGCGCAATTGGGGGACAAAAATCCCATAAATCAACGACAATAAACTAAAAACTTAACATAACAAAACACAAAAGCAATGTGATAACCAATGAGTTTTATTTTGAAGTGTTGGAGGTTTTTGTAGTTCCCCTCCTGTTTTCTTCTGGATCAATTGTACAGCATTACTATCATCAGCCTCACTGTGTACCAATCCGCTTTCGCCCCCCCCCCCGTCTGCCCACCAGTGTCTTGTTTTCTGATTCATTTATTGTGTATTTATAGGACTGTCTACAGTTGGTTTGTCTGATCTGTTTCATCTTTTTATCCTTCATAAAGTTATTTACTTTACCTGTTTTATAATTTTCTCGGATTAGCGGTTGTCTCTTTTGGATTTACGTGTCATGGAATCTTTCGTTTTGGACTTTTCTTCATTAAAATCAGTCATATTTATCGTTCTTCTCAAGTCTGTGTACATTTAGGTCCATCCCCTATAGTGTGTTCTTCAGACCCTTACAGGTTCAAAAGGGTAAAGGGGAATTGTCCGATCAAAGTCTGTTTTTGTATAAGTGCTTATCTACTTTCTCTATTTCTTTTGTTGCTTATTACCCTCAAGCTCCTGTAGGCCCAAGACTGATCAAGGTCTCATGGGATTTAATGCTTTTCTTTTTCATTTTCCACCAATTATGTCCTGAACACAAACCCAAAACACAAACTCACCAATGCAAATTTGTTTTTGTCGAGGGGAGGCATCAGCACTAGTTTTTACTGGTTTTACAATAAGTCAGGAATTGCTTTCATAATCTCATTTTAAAACATATTTTTTCTTGACGTCTTGAAGTATATATAAATATAAATCATTGAAAGACCAACATCAACTGACATTCTTAAATTACTCTAAAGTTCATCGTCATTTACATGCATGTGTTTTAGGAGTCCTTGTAATGTCTGGCTGTACTATCTATGGTTTCCCCAGGCATGAACAGCTGATCAATATTATTGATTGGCCAAGACTTCAAAAGCAAATCAATTACTTGAAGACATTTCTGGGTTTGAACAAACTGTCCATACTTCATGAGGTTTTGGTATGACAAGGCCATATTGCAATCATTTCCTTATCCAAAATGAAATATCCAGTAGTAATTAGTCAAATGTTTCAATTTATTACACAATTTATATTTTCAAGTGATGATTTAAGCATTACATTGCAAGTTAAATAATCTTTATTTAACTTTCTGGACATTATCAAAGCCGCAAACAACTTGTATGTTTAAAATACTGGATACAATATTTTCACCCTAAAATGAGTAAATATCACTCTGCAGAATGCTATCCAGGCTTCTCTGTGTTTTGATGGGCCGGCCACTCATTTCTTGCATGTTTTTATGTGATGCCCCATTGACCAAAAGCATTTTCGCGGAACCGTAGCACCAAGCGGGGTTCGTCCCGTATTTTCCGAGCTGTCGTCAATGCAGCATCCTATTCGGCCCCGCATTGGGTAATACTCGCTGCCACGTTGGTTTGATTGGCTGTGAGTGAGAGGAAGGCGGGGCTCTTGACCCAAGCTACCTGTTCCGTAACATCCCCGCCGCCACCCCCCGTCGGCCATAGCATCTGTCATCCCCCCAAAATGTATCTGATCTATCCCAATTGTGTTTGTAAATGCTGAAACCTCAATGAATGCCAATGTTGGTGACGGCATTCCACAAGGTTTTGTTCTTGGACCGATTTTATTCACCTTGTATATGCTTCCTTTAGGCAATGTTGTCAGAAAACACTGAATAAACTTTCGTCATTATGCAGACGATATCTATCAATCAAGCCAATTCGTTAGACAACAGCAACTCTCTGGTGTTAAACTCAGACAAAATTTTTATTATTATTTTATTATTTATATAATTTTATTAGGCCCAAGGCACCTCTGAAGTCAGTTGTCATTTATTGTCTCTGGCAGTGTCTTAAAGTGGTACAGACAACTGAAATGTGTTCATGCATTTCTTACTTCTCCACTAGATTACTACAATTCTTTATTATAATGCAGCTTTAATACATTTTTTTTTACCTTTCCAGCTTATTCAGAATGGTGCAGCATGTGTATTAACACGAACTAAGAAAATAAATCATATTGCTCCTGTATTAGCTTCTCCCAGTTTAATCAGGACTATAATTTAAGGTACTTCTCATCACCTACAGGGCAGTCGCTGGTTAGGCACCGTCTAATCCTAAAGAGTTTATAGAACCATACTACCCTACTTGAGAGCCGGGGTGCATAAATGCTGGTTACTTGAGGTTCCTAGAGTCTTAAAAAGTAAGACAGAAGCCGGAGCCTTCAGTTATAAAGCTCTGGCTCTTGTGCATCCAGCTTCCACTTTCAGTCAGACACAGTCACGTCATTTAAGATGAAGCTTATGACTTTACTCTTTGATATGGCTTATAGTTAGGGCTGGCTCAGGTTAGCCTGGACCAACCCTTAGATAAGCTGCTCCTGGAGGACTTCAAAGGACACACTGAGCCCCTTCTCTCCTTTTATAAGAACTTCACATCCCATTAAAGCACATCACTAATTCAGCATCCTACCCTTTTTGTGTTTCTCACCTCACAGGTTTCCATGGATCATGGTTATGTCTGGTCCCTGGTCCTGCCTCCGCCCTGCTTACACCTGCTTCTTCTATCACTATCATCATTACTGTCATCATAAAACATTTTTTACGACTTTGCTTCTTACCTGACGTTTTTGTGCTTTTCCTGTTTAAAGGTTTCTGTGGATAGTGGTTGTATCTGATGGTGGTTATTTTGATGATGGTTGTATCTGCTGGTGGTTATATTGATGGTGGTTGTATCTGATGGTGGTTATTTTGATGGTGGTTGTATCTGATGGTGGTTATTCTGATGGTGGTTGTATCTGATGGTGGTTATATTTGATGGTGGTTGTATCTGATGGTGGTTATTTTGATGGTGGTTGTATCTGATGGTGGTTATTTTGATGGTGGTTGTATCTGATGGTGGTTATTTTGATGGTGGTTGTATCTGATGGTGGTTATTTTGATGGTGATTGTATCTGATGGTGGTTATTTTGATGGTGGTTGTATATGATGGTGGTTTTTTTGCTGGTGGTTGTTCCTGTTGTCTGTCCTCCACCTAGTTTACTACTTTTAATATTGAATAACTTCATTTGAGTTCCAGATGCTTGGACAGGGGACAAATTAGGTCCGAGTTAAGAAGGATACTGTGGAGGCCTGCTCTCTTTCTTTCTTCTTTTCATCTACCAACCAGGCCGTACGCTACATTGACGAGGGGGGCACCGATCCTTTCAATCAGATGGGCCCAATTGTAGAACACAGCCTGAGCACTGTAGAGGTTTGAAATACTTTTTGTTTATCCTTTTTTCCCAGTGGTTGTTAAATAGGTAAGCTGGTATACTAATGAAGATTGAATCTTTTTTTGTCTTGGGCCAGAATCCCCCTCGAAACTATTGCTACCACCACTATTGCAACAAATACTTTTCCATGGTGTATATGTCACCAGCATTGGCTACTATTGGGAGTGTGGCGGCGAGGGAGACCCATCGTTATGCTGCGCTCAGCTTTCCTTCCGACCAGGGGAAACACATTAAACTTGCTTGCAGCACGGGGCGAGTAAGAGTCCGTAACATTTTAGAGCAGATTGGCCATGGCGCAGGTCTCACACTGCCCTTCCAGTGACCCAACAGGAAACAAATGTTCAGTGTAATCCTGTAATCTGTACAAACAATATATTTACCAAGCAATTAAGATTGGGCGAAGAATTGAAGCTTTGTCTTTTGATGATCATGTTTCCGTCATGAATGTAGTTCTTGGAAACAGGAACTGGAACTGATTCATCCGTATTGTATAAAACATTAAAGAAATACAGAGGGAGAAAGCTAAACGAGCTTTTCCTCTGGTGGCAGCATATTGTTGGCTGTGATCCAGGGGGGCACGCCAGCCATCCTTTTGTCCACTGATGTCCTCTCAGATGAGGACTAATAAATCACCGGCTCTGACCTTTGCTGGCATCAGGGACCTTAGTGCCTCCAAATGCTAGAGACAAGACAAGATCGAGACTTGGAGAAGGAGTGATGGACGGCAGATGGCTACTTTCCACACAAACACACACCACCTGGGTCACTAACCTCTACTTCTAGCTATTTGTCTCCTCCTGTGTCTTGTTTTGTATTTAGGGTTTGCTGAGAGATTAGTTTACCTGATTTGGACATTACATAACCTAAAGTAATTTGACTATGTTTAAGAAGTTTTGATGATTTATAACCTACAACAAGCAGCTACAATGTTAGCATTGACTATCACTGACTGATTTCCAAACTTTTAGGAAACTTTTAGGAAAACAAACATACATATATACAAAATGATTTAATCGTAGTTTTGCGTAAATGATTCATAAAGCTTGAATTCAGACTTTTTATAAACAGTCATAAAAAGGTCAGTGTGGGCAAGTTACTGAAAATTTGTAATTAGTTACAGTTACTAGTTACTCCTTTCAAAGGTAATTTAATTACTTACCAGTTATTGTATATCAAAAGTAATTAGTTACTAGGTAAAGTAACTTTTAAGTTATTTTTATGTCGGCTTTTTAAATGTATTGATATGAACTGTACTGAACAGTCAAACACAATAAACATATGGTTTAGACCTATTTATTATAATCAACTGGAAAACAGGCCTTCAAATCAAGCAGTAGTTCAAAAGTCCATTTTAATACTTAACTTAATACAAAATAACCATTATTTATAATACGTGTAGATGAAATCCAGCGTTCGGTTTGGTTGATACTCACGGGGTGTGCATTATTCAGTGATGATGTATATTTGCTGCTCACATTGACCCGAGCGTTCCATATCACTGCATACTCAAAGTAACAGGTCAGATTACGCACGAAATTTGAGGTTTTAGCTCATTGGCGATCGCCGAAAAAAAACGGAAATCCCACTAATGATCAGTTTGCGGCAATGTGAACTTTCACTAATGGACGATTAAGGTGGACATCATGAGCGATGTGAATGAATGAGATGGTGCGAGACCCGATGCGATTCACTACTGAAATGCGATACACAACGTTTGGTGGATACAACTATTTTGTGCTTAAAGGCAGCTATTTACTTAATATTTGCTTAACAACACCCACAAACTGTTACATTATTGGATGATAAAGTACAGTCTCTCGCACCTTGTTGCTTTATTGATTGAATCGATTAGTGTATAATTGTGTCACCAAGGTCCTGCAACGTCAGATCAGAAGCAGCTAAAGTCGGCCTGTCTTCTCTTCTTGTCTTCAAGTGTTCATTTTTCACAAAAGAGAGTAACGTGAGTAACAAACTCATTTAAATTTCAGTAATTGTAACTACGTTACTTGATTTAAAAAAATACTTTGTTACATGCTCGTAAACAGTAATGCATTACTTTGCATTACGCTGCTGACAATCAATGACGATCGATGGAACTTTTGATCCCCGTACAGCTGGTATTTTTAATGTGAGTGCGTTGTTTTCATACCTTAACATAAAGGCCCTAAAGTCCTATGGTGTATCGATCCATCCTCTCACTCCTGTTGCAGTTTGAGGGCTATCAGTGTGCCCCGCATAGTTTTTCAATGAATGGTACCTTGCATAACATTTTTCAGACCAATTTTTGACAGTTTGAAGTGGATGTTTTTGTTTTACAGTATGGTTCTCTATCCTCCACACCTCTTTGGTTGTAATGGATTTTTTCCATATGCGAGCTGTGGTGGCCTGGCTGGTGTGTGCTGTAAGGGGATGGGGCGTGTCTTGCCCAGCATGGAGCCAGACTGGGCAAGATGGAAGGTGGGCAACTCAGCTACGCTGCATGGCTGGAGGCCATATTAACCCCTTGTGTGGGGCGCCGGTTCCTACATACGCTAGCTGTCTAAACACTCCCTCCCTTCTTCCGGCACACACATTAGGAACCCTGTGGTGCTGCAGAGTGTAGATATTCATTCTGCCAGTAAAAGAGGGGCGACAGCAACAAAGGGCTCAGGCAATCGGTACAGCTGGAGAATAGAAAGAAAACTGGCCATTTAAATACACTCCACACGGTTTGCATGTAAAGTGCTTTTCTCCTATCTTTTCTGAACTAACATCATGTAAATATACCACACAGACCCTGTAAGCATTTACAGTGTCATCTCTTTGCCCCCTGTTTTTTTTATCCTTAGTCTGTATTTCAGCCTAGTCAAATCCCAGGGCTTAAAATACAAGCTTTTGGTCAGTGGCCCTCAACAAACGCAAAAGGGTTGAGACAGGGACTTTCAGGGTTGGGTGGTTTGGATAATATTTCACATCACGGGATTTAGTAAGATTCTGGTGGTTTTACAGTATATCACAGTAATGTAACATAGTAAACATATTCATTCATTGACCGCCTGCCACCTGAACAGCTGTTTACCGCTTGCTGGCAACTTGCTGGCAACTTGCTGGCAACTGGCCATCGAGTGGTGAACAGCTGTCTGTGTGGCGTCTTCCGTCCGGTCTCTTCCTGTTTGTTTCGCCTACATTCCCCTGGGTCGTAAGGTTCTGACCCTCTTGTCACGATGTCTGACAATTTGGCTCCAGTGATTCACTTTTACTGCCATGACTGGTTGACAGTCTCAAATCTATGGATCAACTTCCTAGTGTTGCACCAGAGGCTAAACCAGTGCCTCGACCAACTTGGCAATAAATGGTTTGGATTTAACTTACGTCGGATTTTTCAGAACCAAAAACCCTCCAAACACCACACGACTCCTCTCTTGGGCTCCAGTTGTGTTGGTGCATCTCTGGTCAGGGCCTTGTTCCTCGTACGTGGTTAACTAAGTTAGCCGGATAATCTTCAGGATGAGATGAGTAGATCAGGCTTTTCGGTTCCCCGAAGCAGGTTTGTCTAAATCACCACAGCAACACATCGAAAAACTTGAACCTTGAACAGGTTCATCTGAGCTGCTGGATTAGTTCATCACTCCCCCGGAAAAAGGGAAGCTCACTTCCTCATTGATGAAGGAGCGACATCAGTTAGATTAATGTTTTGTCTCTCATACTGTCTCACACACTCTCTCATGTCTCACACACTGTCTCACACACTGTCTCACACACTGTCTCACATACTGTCTCACACACTGTCTCACACACAGTCTTGTCTGTACGGTGTTGCGATGCAGAGAACATCTGGAAAGCCGCTACATGTCGTGCTCTTCGTAAAGTTCTGTTGGTTTATTTGTCTCTTAATAAACTTCTGGATGTTCCACATTTCACTGCTTCAATTGATCAAATGTCTGATTATGAACAATTAATATATAATGATTCTCACATACACATTCACACACATATAATAAACTAGTTCTATATGGTCATCTACATACATATGCTACATAAGATGATACAGTACATAGATTCATTCGTATCAATTAGACTCTTTGGGCTTGTTTTCATCTACATACTCTGGAAGATGATGATGATCATGGATGAAGCCTCCTGCAAGCAGACACATTCATGGAGATATAATGTGATTGATTAGAGTGACGAGGCACTTAAATGTGCCGTTACATGTTACGAACACGCATTTAACGTTAACTTGTGTGCGATACTTTGTCGGGCTTGTAGCCTCGCAGGGGGGCGCTGTCAGTTTTTGCCATGATTATATGATTCATTTCATTTTATTTTGTATCGCACAATATCGCAAATTACCCTCATGTGTCTTTACAGTGTGTACACATGTGACATTCTCTGTCTAGAAACATCACATCAACACAGGAAAAACTCCCCAAACAATGAAAAAGTATTTGATGGGGAGAATAAAGGGAGGAAACCTTTAGAGACACAGGACGATCCTCCCTGGGACGGACAGAATGAACGTCAAATATGTATAATACATTAAATTCATCCGACAGAAATGATTAATGAAATTAACTTATTATCTCATCATATGTGTTCATGATCATTTCCTGCTCGTCAGCGGAGAAAAAAGACGCTCCTCCTTTAAGTTTATTTGCCGTTATACTGCTAAAAAATCCTGGTTTCGGTGATCGACTCTTTTAACGTAAGACGATTATCCTGATGATTGACATCTTGTTCAAACTAACGAGACGGTTTGAGCGCCGATCCGCCATCGAGGAACCGAGAAAGTCTGATGTCAATCATCTCGGAAATTTGAGCTGGATAAACGGACATTTGATCGACTTAGTTGAACCACGTACGAGGAACAGGGCCCAGGTATCTTTGCGTCATAAACTGTTGTGTTGTGGTGTTTTACCCTGCTAGGGACCATTAGTTGCAGGTTATTAATTGTTGTTATGAAGTCATAACTATGAATCCATCTCGATACCCATAAGATAAGTAGCTCTGACCACTGCCCCCTCAGTTGTAAACGGTGGACCATATATTTTGCTGCCTCCCAGAGACCGACAACAGAAACTGTTTCAAGTGGTGTTGACGTTCATTTTTACAAAGTCTGTAATTATGGAATTTGATCGTATGATTAAGAGCCAATGATGGTATAAAGATTGTAGTGTTTCACTCATGGTATAGAAATTAAGTCCACTTTCAAAACAAAAAGTTGATTGTATGTCCTGTGCATTTTATGTTAGATCCATAACTAAATGTATGTAACACACAAACTATTTCTACGTCAAAAACGGATTTAATCATTTGAACCCTGAACAATTATTTGTTGACTTCACCGCAACCGTTTCCCACCTTAGCCTGTATTAGCAGTATGAACAACACGCTAAAGCTCAAACAGACGATAAAGCAGAATATGCAGTGGGGTGAGCAAACTGTGTTTACCAAACCCATATACAGCCTTTCCATGTTACTCCTCCCCATTCCAGATGTGGTAACTTCTGTTCAATGGTTACATGCATTGCATGGAGAAAGACGTGAAAAACAGATTGTCAGGCCAAAATCGATGTTTGGGTCCAGTTGGTGATATCTATGGTTTATTGGATGTTAAATTAGTAGGGGTGTAACGATTAATTTTAACAACGATTCGATTCGAATCGCGATTCATGGTTGCCGATTCGATTCATGGACGATCTGGGTTAATTTGGAACGATTCGATTCGATTCAGTGACTTGAAATCGATTCAGTAACTTTACTGGACAGCGCAGGCAAAGTTTCTGAGATCCCTGTTGTTTCTTGTAAGTAAATCAGGTTTAAATTAATTATGGATATTATAAACAAGCAAACAACAATTAATGGCAAATGAATTAACCTTTTATTTGAATCAAGTGCCATTTTCAATGTAAACATTACACAATAATTACACAATGTTTGGATCAATTCACAGAACCCCAGATTTTCAACCACATTGTAGGGTCTCATGTCTTTACAGATGAACTTGTTACTGTGATGTTGAGTTTGGTGCTGGCGAGGCCTGAGGCGTCTGCAGAGCTGGAGTTACCTGCTGCTGCTGCTGCAGCGGTGACGCTGCTAGAGGTCCTGACTGTCGGCGTTGTTTAATCCCACGGCGCCTTAGTAGACGGCCGGAAAGATTCGTCGTGTTTCCGTGGTTTTTTATTTGTCTTCCACATATTCTGAAAACAGCGAGGGACTTATTTAGAACACCTCCGTGTTTGCAAAAGCCAAAATGTTTCCACGCGCTGGATCGATAAGTTGGTTTGTAAATGTCTCGCTCGCAGTCGTCTCCTCCACGCTGTATTTTGTTGTTGTTCCGAGTTTCGCGCGGCTGCCGCTGCGTACTGATGACGTCACAGACAGGCAGACTGAATCCAGTAACGTTTAACGTGTCTAAAGTGCTAAAAAACAAACACACACACATCCACACTGTTTTTGTACTTAAATCCAATGTGCAGTTTCCAAGTATCGATACAATCAATTATGTACCATTTCAATCGATTTGTAATCGATATATGTCGTCCGGAATGCCCATTTGCGGAGCACAGATCGATTCAGTTGGATCGCAGGAATATAAATCGATTAATCGATTCGGTGGATGAATCGTTACACCCCTATAAATTAGGGTCAATATAATTTTTAAACAATATATATAACCATATATTCCAAACGGTAGAGCCCATTTGCGTTACAACATATTTTTTAGAGTGGTAAAGGCCCATTAGTAGTGTAGTGGGTCAATGTACTATGAATGAGATGAGTGTTAAACGATGGGCCAAAACACTGCGAATGTATCGATCACAGCTGCACTTTACGAAAACTGGACCCACATTTAGAAGAGTAAACTCTCCCTGGTTGGTGTAACTACTTACTGTGCCACTTTCGTTACTCTTAATATTTTCTTTTGTTTTAATCTTTGTATTGTTTTATTTGCCATGTTTTATTGTTTTACTTTGTGTTTTAAAACTTTATGGTATTTTATATTCACCTACCAAATCCATATCGCACTAAAAGTGGAAAAGCAGGAGGACAAGATGAACTTGTATAATCATCGTAAAATTAAATGAGTTGTATCACTTGTTTTTTTGGTATGTAGAGTTTAAGGCAATTAATTAAACTCATTAAAATGATTGATGATTTTAATTTCTAATTTCTTTCTCTTTTGAACATTAGCCATGTTTGTGTTGAGTGTGTCACTTTTAGACCTTGTACCACGTCTTCCTGGTTATTACCGCCAGCAGAGTGACAGGAAAGGTTTCACCCAGTTGACAACTTGTTTCTACAGGAAATTTGGTACGAAGCGAACACAGCGCCGTCCCTCCTCTGCTCATCTGGCCCTCATTCATAATCACTGCATACATGTAAACTGTGATGGTCGAAAAAATCTTGTTAATAAGCTTAATAAAACCATAGATTTAGTTTCACACCATGTGTAATTTTTCAGACTTTGCTAAAGTTACTGATGACCAATAAGATGCTAATAACGTCATAGATTGACTTTTTTACTGTGTATTTCCACGCTGAATTATGCACCAGGAAAGTCAAACGTGTGTTAACTATAAGAACTGACCTTTTCTTCACATTTTGCACAGGACAGATTTGTCAAGATGGCATCTGAAATGAAAAGAAAGAGAAAGAGCGAGAAATCTCAAAATGATGTTAATGCCACGTGGAGAATTGAGTAGTGACACATGAGTGCCTCCCCAAAGTTGACATCAACCAGCTGTTGCCATGGTGCCGACCTTTTACCGTGGCCCAGGGTGACCGGCGCTTTAGCGTCAACGGAAACTTGACCTCTGACATTTCCACGGCTTAGTACCACTGCAGGCTGTGTTGGGAAGTAAAAGAAGGGGGGCGAGGGAGGGGGGCGATCAAGAGCAATGGATGTGACATATGTGTTGTGTGTGTGTGTGTGTGTGTGTGTGTGTGTATATGTGTGTGTGACAGTTTGTAGATATTTTGGGCGTATAAGAACTATGGAAGTGGTTTTGTGACAGTATCAATATTGGAACTGTGCCGATAATAATGATTGGTAATCATGCACAGACTTATTGTACACCCTAATCCAATTAATGCTAAAATTGGTGATGATTGCTGTAAATCCCAATAACTGACACTATTTTGTGTAGATGATAATGAATACAATTTTGATTGTGTTGACATTTATAGTCTGCAATTATGGGATTTGATCTTGTGATTGAAATTACATCAGCAACTATGGGATGATTTAAATATTGATAGAAATTATTAATATGATGAAAAGCACGAGAAAGATTCAAACCATTCCAATAATAATAATAATATTGAGGAAAGATGTTAGCGTTGACATTTAAGGTGTTTTTATTGATTAGGATGATAGAAATTTGAATCTGTTCATTAATTGACGGCCGTTGGTGATAACGATGATGATGACGATAATAAAGGTGAAAGTGATACATTTAACAATCAGAGTGATAATGATGAGATTGATGATGATTTCAACAATTCTGATGATGATTAGAATGTTGGTTCCCTAATAATTTGATGATAATCAGAAATGGGCTGTTTGCAATGTCTCTGTCTGATAATGATCTGATTGCCTTCAACAGATCTGATGATCATAAAGATTTTAATGACGTGATTAAGCAATAATGGTGTCGAGAGTAATGCTGTTGTGATAGTGATGATACGTGTGACATAATCCAAGTTTATTAACTTGGATTTTAACATGGCCTCTAAAGGAATTCAAATAGAAAGACCCTCATGCATAAAAAATGGCAATGACTATGACAGACAGTGACAAATAGAGGGGACGGACATGTCACGCGCACCCCGCAGATGAAGAGCAAAGGGACAGAGGTGAAGAGGTAGGGGAGGCAGATAGACGGAGCGGCCATTGACGGAAAGCAAAGTGAGTAACGAAGACAGAGAGAGAGAGAGAGAGGGGGAGAGAGAGGACGGGGTAAGTGTCAGAGAGGGAGAAAATGGAAGCGATAGAGGGGCCCAGGGATGGAGATAAAAGCTGTATTACATGAAATTAATGGTGGTCTTCACCAGCAGTACATGAATCACAGTCTTCCCCTTCAGTGTGTGTGTGTGTGTGTGGGAGAGAGAGAGCAGGACGCAGAGAGACAAAGAACAGAGCTCCCTGCTCACTAACTACAACGTCAAAGTCCTTTCTAAACCAAACTGCATTAAACCTCTCAAGGAGCGGCGAGAAAAGTCATAGCAAAGCACGGAACAAAAACTATGTAGACAATTCAACTTTGAAGCATATTCAAATTGTACACCGGGACCTTCAAACGTAAAGTAAAAAGAATCATGGGTCACTCTCGTTAGACAAAATTCATGTTTGGATTAAATTAAAAGCTAAAATATATCGGACTGTAAAGCAACACATCTTTATAAATATGTGCGTCCTTGGCATTTCTGAAGAACAGTTCATCCAATCGACTTCACAGTTGGCGGGTGTTTTTGCTGGGGACCCAAGGACACACAGTATTAAAGTCTGAGCCGTTCATAAGCAGGAGTTCATTTTTACAGCTGGATGCTGGATTTACAAATATTACCTAAAACCTGGTTGGAAATAGGAGCGAGTTCTAAATCAGAGAAACCCGCAGCGGTACTGATGCTCCGAGTTAACGGTTCTGCTATCGGAGTGGGCTGTCCTCGTCTCACAAGTCCTCTCTCTGTCTTAGTGTCCTTGTCACATCATAGCAGAGAAAAGAAAATGATCCAGAGTGGCTCAATTTTCCTCCAGTAGATGCTGAGAACTCTCATGGTCACAAATAGAATCCAACCCTAACAAATAAGAAAGGAAACAGTAACATGTGACCAATAGTAGGACGTCAGTGTGCACTGCTCAGTTTTCTGCTGTTTTTGAGCAGTCGAGTTTGACCATAACGACGGAAAAATCAATGAAAGCCAATGGCTTAGCTTATATTTTTGCTCTGAATGTAAGATTCTGAACGTCTTGTATTGCTGCCTGAGAAATAGCATTTTATTTACATACAATGATACAGAAGCAATGCCAATTCTTCACTGAATTACATTTTTTTCCTACAAAATACTCCAAAAGAAAAAAAAACATGGGAGTATCAGAAAAAATAACAATAAAAACGGTTCAATCAAACTCTTCTTTACTTCCAGGAGTCAACGAGCGATGGATGTTTGTCTCAAACAGACCGAGAGGACCGTTGTGCACAAACAGGCACAGTTAATTGTTGCTGGCCACAGGGACTCCCCTTGAGGCATAAACATTATATTTATGTACACACAGTGAAAACAGATATTGCTGCACATGCAGTTCCATGCAACAACACATTCATACTCCAAATCCGCTCACACTGCACTGAGACTCAGTGTTTTTTGTTCTTCCTCCCTACTTCCTTGTTCTCTCGATTCTGTTCGGGCCTGTTCTACTGTGAATAAATTGCTGTAATTTAAAAGTGACAAGGAGGAGATTTATGAAAGTATAAGAGCCTGTATCTGGTGGAATTTATAGTGCAGAGCAAGGGATATGCAGATGAGAGTGCAAAGGGCGTTGCAGGTGGGGGTGAGTGCGTGCCGGTCTGTGTGGTATTACAAAGACACTGAATGATAAAAGGTTTGTTTCCCACTCCAGGCACCAAGGAGGGCGACCTCCAGCAAAGGGATGCTGAGTGACCACCTGTGATCATAAGGCCAACGACACAAGAGACTCGTCTTCATCGACATCATTTGTTGTGTTACCACAACAGACTTTACAAAACAAGTGGACATAGTCATGCTGACGTCACACATGTTTTTGTGTACTTCTGCTTTAAAGCCTTGAGTTTGCCAACCACTTTAGCTCTGAGGAATGTACAAAGTTATGAGCGTCTTACAATGAACTGATGTTGAAATCATATGGTGATGTTGCTCATCAAATTTAACATCTAAACCTGGGCCACAAGTATTAACACACCATATTTGTATGCTAAAACACACAACAAACTGATATCATAACCCATATGATGAGAATTGAACAACATAGCTGGTCAAAACACTCGTAGCTCAGCACAACTTTGGGCTAAACACATAAACATTCTCTCTACAGAAAGACAGTCCACAGGTTCAATAGATATGCAACTCACTCTTCCCCAGTAAAACCAAGAGAAGTCCATTTCAAAGATTGTAAAATGTCCCTTACCATAGCAGTTTGCCGTGAAAAGTGTTTGCTAGCGGCCAAACAACCCTGTGATGACCACTTCCTTTTACAAGCATCCTCCTAGGGCATAGACAAAGACAAAAGAGTCTTTTGTGGGAATCAAGACGAGCAGGACAAAGACAAAAGGAGTCTTTCATGGAGTCTTCAGGGCGGCTGAATGTGGCGCCTTCTTCTGCTATTTTTAATAATGTGTTTGACCCCTTTACCTGTACATGTTCGAATCTCTTCCCACAGGTACTTACAGGCCTCGGGCTTGATCTGCTCTCTATCGTAACCTCTCCTCTCTCACCAATCCCACCCGCTCCACACATGTCCAGTACCTCGTCACAGGAGGCTTCTGGAACTGCGAGTCAGCTACTTGCAAGGCAGACTTCATCTCTGGCTTTGCTATGCAGCAGTCGCTTGACTTCCTCCTTCTCACCAAGACCTGGATCACACCTGAGAACACATCCTTCGCTCTGTCACTCAGTCCCTCTCCTCCTACTCACAAAGCCGGCAATCACCTTGACTACATCTTCACAAGAAACTGCTCTACCACTAACCTCTCTGCAACTCCACTTCATGTGTCTGACCACTTCTTCATCCCTCACTCTCTCCCACGCTCTATAACTAACGACCCCATCAACTGACTCTGTACCTGTTCGTCGCAACATTTGCTCCCTCTCTCCCTCCTTCCTAGCATCCTCTGTTCTATCAGCTCTCCCTTCTACTGACTCCTTCTCACTCTTGCATCTGAACGCTGCTGCAGAGACTCTCCTCTCAACTCTTTCCTCCTCTCTAGACTCTCTCTGCCCTCTTACGACACGACGGACTAGCAAATCCTCTCCGGCTCCGTGGCTGTCTGAACCGGTGCTATGAGAGCCACCATGCGAGCATCGGAAAGGAGATGGGGTAAATATAAACAACCTGATGACCTGCTTGTGTTTCAATCTCTCCTCTCCTCTATTTCTGCTTCTGTCTCTGCTGCCAAAAGCTTTCTACCAATCCAGAATTGAATCTTCATTTTCTAACCCCCAAATAATAATTTCTATCTCCTCCAATTTCCTTGAACCCCCTAGTCCTCCTCCACCCTTCTTCTGTGAGACTTTGTCAACTACTTTATCAAGAAAATAGCTGACATATGCTCCTCTTTTTCAAACCCACCTCTTACTACTTGCGTCCCACCGACTTCACCTCTATCACCCTCACTTTCCTACTTCAACCCCCGGTCTCCTAAACAAATTCTTACTATAGTAACCTCTGCTCATCCGACCACCTGCCCTCTTGACCCCATTCCATCGCATCTTCTACAATCTATCGCAACAGACCTTCTTCCTTTCCTCACCTGTCTCATCAACAACGCTCTGTTATCTGGCTCTTTTCCCAATTCTCTGAAGGAGGCAAGAGTTAACCCACTCCTGAAGAAACCAACATTTAACCCTTCTGAAGAAAACAACTACACCCCGGTCTCTCTTCTTCCCTTTTTGTCCAAAACTCTAGAGCGTGTGATCTTTAACCAACTCTCCTCCTATCTCCAGCGTAACAACCTTCTTGACCCCCACCAATCAGGCTTCAAGGCCACTCCACAGAGACTGCTCTCCTTGCTGTCTCAGTGCAACTCTGCTAGAGCCGCCTCTCTCTCTCTGTCCTCATCCTTCTGGACTTATCCGCTGCATTTGACACAGTCAACCACCAGATCCTTATTTCCTCCCTTCAGGAACTTGGTGTCACGGGCTCTGCTCTCTTCCTTCTCTCGTCCTACCTCGACGGCCGCACCTACCGGGTAACCTGGCGAGGATCTGTGTTGGAACCTTGTGCTCTTACTACGGGAGTTCCTCAGGGTTCCGTCCTGGGTCCCCTCCTCTTCTCGCTCTACACCAACTGTCTCGGTGCTGTCATTCGCTCGCATGGCTTCTCCTACCACAGCTATGCCGATGACACCCAACCTGCCTGTCTGACTGACATCTCTTGGTGGATGTCCGCCCACCATCTGAAAATCAACCCCGACAAGACTGAACTACTTCTCTTTCCAGGAAAAGATTTTCCGACCCAGGACTTGAACGTCAACTTTTGCAACTCCGTGTTAACAGCCACTTTGACTGCTAGGAACCTCGGCGTGACACTCGACAGCCAACTCTCCCTGACTCACAACACGATCCTGTAGATACACGCTCTACATCATCAGGAGAATACGTCCCCTTCTCACTCAGAAGGCAGCGCAGGTACTGATTGAGGCTCTTGTCATCTCCCTCCTGGACTACTGTAACTCTCTCCTGCAGGTCTCCTGCTACCGCCATTCTACCTCTGTAGCTCATACAGAATGCAGCACCTCTACTGGTCTTTAACCTTTCGAAATTCTCCCACACTACTCCACTCCTCCGCTCTTTTCACTGGTACCGGTGGCTGCCCGCATCCAGTTCAAAACACTGGTGGTCACGTACCATGCTGTGAATGGATGGGGTCCAGCTTACATCCAGGACCTGGTCAAACCCGACATCCCGACCAGCACTCTACGTTCTGCATCTGATAAACTGTTCCTCCTCACTGAGAGCAAAACACTCGACTAGATCACCACTCTTTGCTTTCCTGCTCCTAAATGGTGTAACGAGCTCTCTGATGATATCAGGATCACATCTTCAGAATAAAGACACACCTCTTCAGACTCTACCTCCACTAAAAGACTATAGCATACTGTAGCACTTAAATTGTACTTATAATGCCACTTATCTATAGCAAACACTGCATGAAAAGTGAGATTTTCGTCCCCGTAAACGCCCGGAAATCTCCCTAATTTCCGACAATTTCACGCACGTCGCGTTTGTCTGTGCCACAAATTGTCGGAAACGAACCATGACGTAGGTGGAGAGCTGGCGGAGGTGCCAATGGCCCGAATTAGCATATAAATGCAGCGAAACCGCTGGTGGCCGAGCCGAGCGGGCTTGAATATCCTTACTCCTTATTGGATGAAACCACAATTTACTAACGAATATAATCTCTCGTGATTGGCAGCAAAACCACACGTGGGCAGACCAGGCTTGAGTTTCCTTGTTCATGATTGGATGAAACCACAACTTTCAATCACTCGTGATTGGTTGGCAGATCTGTCGCTATTGGTCACCCGCCTCATTTTACATTACATTACATTACATTAATTAATTAATTAATGTAATGCCTCATTTTATTTATATATATTTATATATTCATATTATGCTGTATATTCATTTCATGGTTATCCTATGTAGGCTACTACACTATTATTAGGATACCAACCAGGACATCAATGAATTTATAGAGAAAATGAACATTTGCCACATGTTTATGCAAAGAAAGAGCTTTATTAACAACACACAAACAACAACTACATACAAAGTGAGGATCTGCCCACACTTGGGTAATGGCGGTTTAAAAACTACAGCTCAGTAAACTGTACGTTTGCCTCCTCGGGGTTGTAGACCGTCACTGGCGCCGTGTTTTCCGAGGCAGGTCTGTTGTGCAGGCGCCTCGTGTGTGTGGCGACCGTACAATCCACCCGAGACCCCGCCAACAACGCCGTCCCCTCCGCCCGACGTGAGCTCCACGGTGGCGGATTTCCAGAGTTCCACCTCGTCATCAGCCAGCGCACTTTGTCTCGATTCCAGCAGCTGTAAAAACAATGAATCAGTACTGTGCGATGCGTACGGACACAACACATCGATCAATGCACCTGAAACAAGTCAGCAAATAAACTCTGACCTTCTTTCTTCTCGCTCGACTCCGCGCTGAATCCTTCGCAGCTCCTGCGTCCCGTCTCACAATACGTCTCACAGGCGGCTGGAAAACAATTAAATGAGTGTGGTATGAATACAAAAAAAATCAAACGCAAGTCACAGTAACATTTAACAAGGAAGGAGAAACAGTGTCACTTACACACAATGACGTTGTCTAAATCTGGACTTTTCCCGGAGCAAATACGAGGTCACCGTCTCATTATGAGGCGAGATTAGTCTGTGAAAACAAAGTGTACAGTTATGATCGGTATCTATACGTATATATTCCCTTATAGCGCAGAATGAAAGCATATTCTGTAAATCTGACCCTTGCTCCGGTTCGTAGCGCCTGTAGTTCGTCTCGGAGTTGTGAAGACGGCGCAGCGCTTCCTGTAAACGACACGGCAAAGAAAACACACTTTAATAAAGCAGTTTCTGCTCACTTGTAAGGCTACTAGGCTACTCTTAGCTTAGCTTGAGGCTACGCTACTTTTAGCTTAGCCTGCAGTCATTGAACGTATTCTTACCGCTATCGTGGGATTGTGCGCCCGTCTCCTCTTCTTTGAGTCGGTTCCTCTCCTCCATGGACAGAAACCCGCAGAGTCCCGAACGCTCCAGCGGAGCGAACCGCTCGTTGATATCGGCAGTTTGTTGTTGGCGTTGACGAGACGATCCACTGAGAGCATTCAGCAGCTTCTTCTCGTCTGTCTGTGGACTGGCCGAAAGTTGGTGACCGCGGAGAGGAGTTGAAGGCGAGTTGAACGGGAGACGTTGTCCCGCCATTATTCACGAAGCAGCAAAAACCAAACAAAGGAACTGGAGATACAGTTCTTCTGAATATAGTAACACACGTGTCTGTTTGTATGCTCGTCTTGCAAGTACTGCTGTCTGAGTCGTGCCTATGACGAGGTTATTGTTATACGGAAGGACCAGTATTTTAGAAAGACAAATGGTTGGGACTTTGAAACAGCTGATATGCTTTATGTAAAGCAGTGTTTTGGTGTCAGCAGAACGACTTTCCCTAGAAATCTGTACAGTGGTGCCTCTTTCTCCATTCCACCAGACACTCTTGAGTCTGACAGACATGCAATGTTGACAATGTATCATCAGATGTACCTTGGGTCACTGAGGTTGAATGTTTTGCCATGCCATGTAAACGGGTAACATATATGAATGTAACTTACTCAATCGATGCAGAGCATAAAGGTCAGCATGTGTTCATGCTAAGTGGTGTGGAAACACAACAGTTTTGAGGAACCCGTCCTTGACCCTCTAGCAGAACTACGACCAGCCATTATAAAGCACTTTATAGTTGTTAATGTTGTGTCAAAGGGTACGCCATTTAAACATGTTCTTGCACAAGTTTCCTGGCTTCATCTCCACCCGGACAGACATTTTTATGGAAAGCCAATAGAAGTTTGGGGCTTGCAGGGAACAGACACGTCATACCCAGCATCATTTCTGCCAGTTGAGCGCATTGCTAGAAGATGTGTGGGTAATACATCCTCTGTACATTTAAGTAAGACCAAAGAAAAGGTCACTGTAGTCCTGCCACTATGCACTGTAGTTGAGCTCTAGGAGACTGATCTCTGCAGACCCCTCATGCTGATTCAAATGTTGTTTGCATGGAATGCTCATTTTACCTTGATTAAAACTCATCTTTTAAAGAAGTTATTTTGTGTATCTTTTTTACATAACATTTGCCATTACTAATGGCGTACACAGTAATCTAGCATATTTGAATTAAATAAATCAATTCAAGCTCAAATGTAAGAGTGTATAATTAGGCTACTGAGCCTGATCTATTTGTACCAGAGATTTTCTTACCTTTTAAAAAAATGTCACCTGGGCTAAAACTCCCTCTGCGACCCTGATTTGCATTTGTTTAGCTCACAGCATTTTCATTTACATGTCAAAGCCTCCCCTAGAATTAGGAGGAGGGGGTTCATGGGGGGACAACTGCCAAGGGAGGCCCACATCAATTTCTAACAATTTACGTCAGTTTTCGGCGTTGCCCGCAAATTGCCGCAAACCTGAAGTTCCACGACAATTTACAGTGCCGCATACTGCCGAAAATCCCACTTTTCATGCAGTGAAATTGTAAACTGGCTTATTTGAGGAAATGTCATTCTGTATGTTGTGCCTCTCTTTGTTTTACTCACAATGCAAAAAGCTCTCTCTTAACAAGGTTTGTCCTTCCAGGATTTTCCTGGGATATTTAACGCTTCAGAGAGGTGGAAAAGATCCAGGTCAATGGAAGGAGCTAAGGGCAAGTACTGCTCCCCCACTTCTTCGTCTTCTGGAATCCTCCTGATACCAGGTCTTTTGACGCTGCTGGGCCTCTGCCATGTGAGATTGGGCAAGCTCACTCATCCTTTCCAGTCGGTCTCTCATCTCAACCACATGAGAGACAATGTTAACCTCTCCCCTTCCCACCTGGTTTCCCTTCCAAATATCTCTTAACAGAGAGAGGGGGCCCTTTACTTCATGACCATAAAACAATTCAAAGGGAGAGAAACCCGTGGAGCCCTGTGGTACCTCTCTACAATATAGAGAGAATGTAGGGCAGCCACTGATCCGATCCATAGAAAGGTAGGGCAGGGAGAGATTGAAAGGGCTCCTCCTCCTTCTTAGCTTGAGTTCTGGTCACATTACATTCATGGCTGGAATTCAATAACTCAAAAAACATGGGCAGGCCTCGACCAAGCACAGCAGGATAAGGTAGATTATCAGCAACACCAATGTTTAGGAGGTAGGTTTGCCCTTGTACCTTGATGTACATGTCGGCTGTTGGGTAGGGTTTCCCCCGTGAACACAGCAAACAGGGATAGTGTCATTCTTGTTAATGAAATTTGGGTGTACAAAATGTTTGTGTACAAGGTTCTGATCACTGCCTTAATGCCATATTAGCGGGATGGTTTCCTCTCATAAGGGGCTTACCCAGCATGGTAGATGGCCTTTGGTAGTACTGAGGTACTGGCTTGCGTTATCCTTACTTTCCCATGCGATGTAACGCCATGGCTGACATGTCCTCCGTGCTGCCACATACACATCAGCCAGTTTAGTGGCCTCAGCAGCAGAATCTGGGTTACATTGTTTAATCCAGACCTGCAGCTCAGGAGAAGGCATTCTCAAGTATTGCTCCAAAATAAGTATTTCACAAAGTTCTTGAAGAGTTTTACCCTTTGGGTTAATCCACTGTCCGTACAACTCCTTTAACCATGCATACACCTCATTTGGGTACTCCGCCAGCTTTTATCAAGTGAGCGGAATCTCAGCCTAGCTTTGCCAGAAAGTAATGGTATGAGATACAACCACCAGTCTTTTTTCTGCCGTTGACAAGCCAGTGCAATACGTTCAAAGGTGATTAAGAAATGTTCAACATCATCGTCCTCAGTGAAGTTCTTCAATCTTGGCTCGTGCAGGCGAGACTGACCTGATGAGGCATGATGGATCTCATCTTCAGGAACAACTTGAGAGGGATGCCAGCTTCTGGAAGTTTAAGATCAGGTTGTTCAGGTGCTTCTACGGAACTGGTACAGTTGTGGTACTGGTACAACTGGTTCAGTTCCAACTGAACACAGTTGGCTCCATATCTTTGTCCTCAGTGCTCCCCCCCCCCCCCTCCTTTTTCCTCACCATAATTAGGCCTTAAGTTTCTACTTCAGGATCAGGAATCAGGAATCAGGAAACATTTATTACCAAAATATGCCAAACATACAAGGAATTTGTCTTTGCGGTTGGTGCACGACAGTAGACAATGTGGCAATAGAAAGCAGTTCACAAGTAATAAAATAAAGTAAAATGAAATGCTAATGCAATGGGTTAGTAGAATAAGGCTATGGGTTAGTATAAAACAAGGGAATAAAGTTATAAATTTAAAATATTTAAAAAGTTAAAAAAAATATATATGTAACAGGTTGGTCCTCTGGGGGGGTCTTGAAATGACGGGCACGAAGCAGTCAGGTCCATAGTAAATGGTTTTTATTGATATTGTTCCACACACAACAACACCGGCTCCAGCCTCCTCGCCTCGCTCCCCCGCTGTCGCCGGATCTCTCGTACTTAACAGGAGCGTACTTGATTGCTGATTCACATCAGCTGAGGCAAATTGCCTCCCCCGGCACCGTTCCCTGAACCACTCTTCTCAGTCCCCCCCTGCAGCTGAGCCAAAACCACGCCCGCCACCACAATATATTAAGCATAAAGTGCACTAACTGCCGACGGGAAGAAACTGTTGGTGTGGCGGGAGGTCTTAGTCCTGATGGACCTCAGCCTCCTGCCAGATGGAAGGGGCACAAACAGTTTTTGTCCGGGGTGAGAGGGAGAGACCTTCAGAGACCTGGACGCGAACAAGTCCTGCTGGGACGGCAGATTGCAGCCGATCACCCTCTCTGCAGAGCGGATGACACGCTGCAGCCTGCCCTTGTCCTTGGCTGTGGCTGCAGCGTACCAGACAGTGATGGAGGAGCAGAGGACGGACTCGATTATGGCCGTGTAGAAGTGGATCATCATCGTCTTTGGCAGGTTGAATTTCTTCAGCTGCCTCAGGAAGAACAACCTCTGCTGAGCCTTCTTTCTACTTAAAGGGTTGTTGGGTTTTTAAAAATGTTTTATTTGGACAAGTTCGGCGGGCCGGATTAAAAAGCACAACGGGCCTTATACTGCCCGGGGGCCATACTTTACCAATAGGCTCAAACAGCCAGCAGATATTGCGGCTTTGAATCGTGAGATCGTAGCTCAATATGACAAGACTAGGTGACAACAAGGGTAGACAGTAGCCAACGCTATTGGCTATCAATTAGACAAACCAAACTATTACTTTTTAAGAACATTAGAAGTAAAAATCCCTTTTGAGGCTCTATAAGTACCTATTGACGCTGTCCCCGTGTCTGCGTGGGTTCTCTCCAGGTACAGTACTCTGGCTTCCTCCCACAGTCCAAAGACATGCACTGGGGATCAGGTTGATTGGGGACTCCAAATTGCCCATAGGTGTGTGAATGTCAGTGTGAATGGTTGTTTGTCTGTGTGTTAGCCCTACAACCAGTCCAAGGCGCACCCCGTTTCTTGCCCGAAGTTGGCTGGGATAGCCCACCCCCCCGCGACCCTGTGTGCAGGGTAAGTGGTGTGAAGATGGATGGATGGATAGAGTACATGTTTAAAAGCGTGTGGGTGTTGATGTAGAGCCTGTAGGCCAGGCATTCTGGTCAATCATCTAACAATCTGCAAAATAAAATTCAATAGAGGCTGTGGAGTGTCTCCTACTCTTACAGACACACACACACAGACCAAATAGACCAGCACTCACAAACGTCATATTAACGCCTATCTTTAAACATAATGACCGTGCCCTTTTATTTGAGTCATTAAACACACAAACTTCCAATGTCATTTAAAACGGGCTCTAATCACATTCATCTGTTTAAACAGAGGCGTGTAGGGATGGAGCAAGAGGGGATGAAAGACATGCAGAGTGAAAGGGAGACTGTGGTGAGGGGGGGCTAATGAAAGAGTTGCCAATGTTTACTCAAATTGTGGAAAGTAGGCACGAGCAGGGAGTAACAATGATAGAAGGACGGGTGATGATGGACGGCAGCAAATGGCTGGTGTCCACACGTAAAGCCATAACCATGTATTCTCAGAAAGAAGGACTGGCCCTTATTTATCTAAACGGCACATGCAGTCATGTATGAAACCAGATACAATGTTATTGAAATGTAATAATAAAAGTTTTAGAAATTGCTTTAAATATTTTCCTGTAAATTCCAATGTTGTGTTATCATATTGACCTTGTGTTGTGTTAAATTCAGGTTCATTTTTGCCTTTTCAAAGGGGGACGCCAATGGTTAGACACTTAAATATCTTCCTTAAGTGAGGTAAAGGCCATTGCTTGATTACCATTTCACCATTTAACAGTTGATCAACGCCTAACTAAAGCTTAATCAAGTTAGTCCAATGTGGAGATGTCATTACAGTTATCTTCATTTGGGAAGGGGCACAGGGGAAAACACACCAGGGCGGGATGTGAAGTTATGGATTATGGGTTGCATGCAAAAATGTATTCATCTACTGTTTAGGGAAATTGGCTATAAAGAAAAAAAACATTTTGCCACCAGGCTGTAAACCTCTTCATTTTGCTGTAAAGTTGGGGATTTTAACATGGACATTATCAACCTGCTTTTGAAGCCAACTTGTTGGCTTCATTTCCAACCAACAAAGGTTTTCAGCTTGCTTGATACTCACTTCCTGGTTGGCTTTTAATGTGAAGCACTTGCAGAAAGCATTGTTAATCAGTGTGGCTGAGCCTGAGAAAAAATAGAATAGTATGTTAAAGTAGTAGCATGACTATAACTGCATTTTATAGTGATTATTAGTGATTTCATAGCTAATTAAATGAAAATTCCTCCTCAATTTTCCATTAGTGGATTTTCAATACTTGGGCTGGCTACAAATTATTTAGTAAAGTTGGTGAATCTAGACAAGGTGATGATGATAAGCAGGTGAACTTGGTAGGGTTACAGTCTTTCTACACCAAAATGCTTTGCTGTGCACCCAGTCAGCGGCTGTCCATCTGAGAGCATGTGCAGCACTCTGGACATGCAAAATGGCTTCATACAGCAGTATCTCTACACTGGGAAGTACGGGAAAGCAGGCTGGAACATATTGTAATTACTCGCTGCATTAAAATCCGGCATGTTATGGATCACAGGGGGAATCGTTTGAAACCGCTGACGGTCGTTTCCTCCAGTGGTCATCAACCTTGTGGCAGCAAAAAATACAGAATACCGCCCCGACAGAGGGCAGCTTCTTTTTTTTCGAAACCTCTAGTCTTTTTGTGAAGTCAATTATTGTGCAACACACGTAACGACTAAAAGAGAAAACTGGATCGATGGCTATGTGGAATGCTTTTACGATTCTTTTTCTTCACATTACCAAGTAATACCTGGTGGTAATCTACTTTAGAAAAATTAATTTGATTTTTAAGATGAACATACTTGTCATGTTGTGTCATTTCAGAGCCTTTTGTTTCTCATAATAAAATAATTAGAAGCAAAGCAAGCGTAGGGACGCAGAATCTCTGTTAACAGGAGCTGAAAATAGGTGTGTTTGCATTCCCTTTCTCTATTCTTTCTTTTGTCTTTCCTCCTGCCAGGGCTGTTCTTTTGTCTCGATCTGGCCGTGTGATGAGTTTCTTCCTGACCTTCCACCGTTGAGAGTGATGACAAGGACAGCACACACTGACCTTGACATTCAGCATGCTAAATGGCTTCTTCCACAAGCCAGTCAGCAAACAGAGGGACGGGAGGCAGGGAGACGGTTCTTACCCGCAGCTGGACGGTGAGTCTGTGGTTGTCCCTGTTGCTTAAATATAAAGTGCATTTGTAATGCACTTTATATTTAAGCAAATCCCAAAGTGCTAACAAAAAAAAACACATGGAGAGTTTGAGAAAAAAAAAAAAAGGGGCACGAGTTCACTCAAAAGATCTCCTAAAAAGGTGGGTTTTTAGGCCACGTTTAAAAGCATCCACAGGATCAGGAATCAGGAAACATTTATTAGCCAAAATATGTCAAACATACAAGGAACCACAGTCTGTGGTGTCCTCAGATGATCAGGCAGAGCATTCCACAGACTGGGAGCAGCTGAGCAGAAAGCCCGATCTCCAGCAGATCGGAGAGTACGTGTTGAGGTCTGTGGGTTGAGGAGTTCCTTGAGGTAGGGGGGGGTTTCACCATAGATACACTGGTGGGTAAGGAGGGAGACCTTGTACTCAAGCCTGAGTGAGAGAGGAAGCCAGTGGAGTGATTTGAGGATGGGGGTGATGTGCTCATGTCAACAGGGTCCTAGCAGCGCTGTTCTGGATGTACTGCAATTTCTGGAGGCTTTTCTCAGGGATCCCAGTGAGGAGCGCATTGCAATAGTCCAGCCTGGAGGAGACAAAAGCGTGGACAAGCTTTTCTGCTTCTGCAGGAGTGAGTGTGGGACGGAGTTTGGCGATGTTCCTGAGGTGGAAGAAGGAGGTCTTGCAGAGATGTTTGATGTGAGCCTCAAAGGTCATTAAAGGACTGTTTCAATACATGCACCCTGCTTACACTGCTAATGCTGCTATGAAACGTTGGAATGTAATTAACTGGTTCAAGGTCGTCATCATTGCAGACTATCCTGTGGTTTGCAGAAACGAACACTGCTGATATTCATTTCTTGCCCCCGGGTTAGGAGCTACCAGCTTCTGGTTTCCTCTCTTAAAGCAGAAGCTGCCTAACTCCTCTCATATTAATGAACACATTTCCCCAGCACTCAGGGATCATGACAGAAGTTGCCTCTCGAACAACAAAGCAAGGTGTCCTCGGTGGTAGCGGCTCGCTGTCCCTTGTCCTTAATGAGACTAGACGGCGGAAAGCGAACGGGCGCTGACCTTTCTGCTTGTTTACACTTGCTGCCGACAGGACCTGAGGACGGGCCGGAACACGGGATGAGAGGATGCCGAAGATGGAAGCAAGGAGGTGACCTCTCCAAAGTTTACCCGGCAGCTCCACCCCCACTCCCTCCTGAGAGTCGCTGCCTGGGCCTTAATGAGGGACCCGGTGGAATTGTTGGGACGTTGACTCAAAGAGCGCTGGGATGTTGAGACCGGCCAGGTGAGGCGATGGGGGAAAAAAGTGTGTGTGTGTGTGTGTGTGTGTGTGTGTGTGTGTGTGTGTGTGTGTGTGTGTGTGTGCGTGTGCCCTTTTGTCTCTGTTACTAGAGCAGCATTTGGAAGGTAAAGCACGAAAAGTGACAGCAGCCATGGAGGATGTTTGTGAAAGACTTGCTTTATTTCTCAAGGCCTCCTCTCCCGTAATTTGTGTTCACAGCACGACAACTTTCTCTGACAAGTGCACACTTCCACTCCACAAAAGTACCATTTCATTGCAGAAAACAGTTATCCACAAGGTTCAACGGATGACATGACAAAGAACTGTGGAGGAAAGGAAAGAACCCCCGAGAGTGAGTTTGTGAAATGCTTGTATGAAAATGTGTTTTCATACAAACCACTTTTTTGTCTTTTTAAACTTTATTGAAACCCAAAAAATGTCCAATGGTCCTACAGAGTTTAAGCAGTCTGAAGAAATGTGAAGAGTTAACAAATACAGAACACAGGGTGTTGGCAGTTTACACCCCTGCTGAACAATTGGCCTTCTTGTAGCAGAGCAAGAAACTGGGAAATGCAAAGAAGGGAAGTAACTGGGAAAGGTGGACTCATGACCCTCAAGGATGCAATCTGAGGGAGAATGAGACAACGCATGAATATATGTATATACGTATATAATATGTATATATTATGTGGGTGTGAACGCAAGGCAAGGACGGTTAGTCTGTCTGTCCTCCACACACCACACACCCTGGGGGTCTAACCAAAAAGACCACTGCCACACCCCCCTACAGGAATTGGGTTCAAGTATAAGTCAAACTGTACATATAAGGTTACTAACGACAACTAAATAATCACCAGAGTATAAGAAGGTAAGAAGACGGATTTCTCCTGCCTCACAACTTCTTCTCTCATTCTACCAGGGTGATGAATTGGCAAAGATGAAGAGCTATTCTCTTCGTCCATTGAGGTTTATTGTTTCTAAAAGGCAACATATCATATATAGTTTTTGATTAGTGAAAGCAGAGAGGTAAGTAAGTAAAGTAAACTCTTTAACTCCAAAAACTCGAGTTTTATACACCCTTTTTAGACCCACTTACTCGTTTATTTGAAACAAGCATGAAGGGGATCACAGAAAAAGTGTTAAACATGAGACAACGGAAGTGATCCCACCAGCATGTCACGATGCGTTTAACAATTGCTGTAGCGCCATGGTTGTGAAGGGTGTGTGTGTGAAGAGCCTTGAGCAGCTAAATATGACTCATGGTTTTTATGGGGCTCTGTATGTCATCTGAAGCCGTGAACACGGTTGAACTGTACATTTCCTTAATTGCACCAATCCTTGTAACGGGGTAATTGCACGGTTCACTCTTTCAAAGTTAGCGTGCGTGTGTCCGCAGGGTTTCTCTCTCTCCACTTCTAATCTTAGAACAGCAGAGAAGGACAGAGTAAGAGGGAGGGAGTGAATTATTGAGACGAGATGGACGGGAGGAGTGAAATGGGAACAGTGTTTTATCTAAATGGACGCTGGATAATGGTGGTGACAGGTTTGGGGTTTGGAGTGATTGGAAGTGGAGACAAGTGAGAACTTTAGGGATTGAAAAGTCAATTTGTCCAAAACCCTTTATCTAGAAAACAAACGGCCATTGCTCCGATGGCCCAATGCTGTGAAGGTATGCACTCTCCCTGCAACAAACAGAAACACATCTGATATCATGTCTTGAATGAAGACAATACCTACTTCTCTGCCTCTTACTACTCGTTGCTTCTGGGTGTTGGTTTGGTTGGACCAATTGTTGTTCTGGTAACTTTATCAGGGTAAGCCAACCAGAAGCATGAAGGGTCATGCCATGCCATGAAAGGGAAAATAATATCTGATGATTTAATGTTGTCAGATAGTTAGCAATGTTCCTTGCTTGGGGATTTTGAAGCAAAGGGCCTTTGCAACATTGCAAATTACCATATGGGCTTTAGAACCAATTGGACATTGTGTTGAGACCATTGTGCTTTTGTTTTGTGTAATGGGTGTTATCATATACCTTCTTTTAAATGGGGTTAATCATCTTGCATTAGTGTATTTCTGCTCTTTGTCAACACAGTTTTATCAGTTTTATCATCCGTCCCACTCCATCCAAACCTCCCATTAGCTATGAGCCAGATTAGCTTCAGCTTGCCAAAACACGTTTGCATCTTAGACCAGATTTAAGGTCAGAATTTTTAAAGGCGTATATACGGGCAGGCCCTTTTCAGGTTGTGAAATACCGACCGTATTTCACTTCTCTGGTCACCGATGACCAACACCACAGTGTCTGTGTGAGATGCATCAAACTCCAATGTAAACACAATGTACCTGTCAAGTCAAAGATGAGTACTTTGGGTTTTTAAGGATTGGATAATTGCTCTTGAACTGAAGCGCAAATGCTGCTAACCTGAAAATAAAAAGTGGAAAACATATCTACTGCCCGTAATTCAGTAATTCATCAATTTGAGGGGAATCCAGTTAACCTTTATGTTAGAGCATGTTGGGTTCAATGGACGGGTAAAAAAGCAGCTGACTTTAACACAGGAGGTGTGGAGATCTGAACTTCTGATCAAGGATAACTACTATGTCTCCAGCATCGCTCTTCCAATCTGCCGGGGGGGGGCGTGTCCCTTGTGCTGCTGGCGTATGTGATTGGCTGCACATCGGAGCCCAGCTCCTCCCTCATGAATTCCTTTCTTCTCCAAGGCAGTACAAGTCATTTTAACAGCATCATTTACCACTGAGTTGCAAAATGTTCTTATTTATGTCTCTGCGTTGTTGGCTATGAAAACTAGTTGGTGTATGCTTATGCACAGGGCAGAGAGGAGGAAGGGAAATGGGATTCTGTATTGGAGTGATCTGTATTTTCTTCTGTGTGTGTGTGTGTGTTTGTGTGTGTGCGTATGCGAGTGTGCACATGTTTCCAGATCCCCCATTTTCTCTTTTCTATCCTTCTCCCTCTCTCTACTAAGCTTTCACCACCCCATTATTTTCTGCTACTGAGCCTTTGCGATCAATACGCGCAACACACCAGGAATCTGATAGAAAGAGAGAGAGAGAGAGAGAGAGAGAGAGAGAGAGAGCTGGCTCCTAACCCCCCACCCACCCCCCGAATGGCCAGCGTAGTCCACGCAGAAATGAAAGCGATAATAAGCTACAAGACAAACTTTTGCTTATTTGCTACTGAACTGTTTTTTTCTTTGTGGAGTCACTATTCAAGATCAATTAGGAGACGAGTGTGTGTACAGTCCATGCAGACATGTGTGACTGAGAGACACACACACACACACACACACACACGGGCTGTTCAGAAGGGCAACCCTTTGTTTCCAATCAGAGAGATAGCTCGGGCAACAATCAGCTTTTTATCTCTTATTATGTCCTTTCGTTCTCTACAAATACTCACTTCATACAGAAGCCATGAGAAGTCAGTCACCTTCTGTACCGCTTATCCCTGAAGGGTCCCGGGGGGCAAATCCCAGATAGAACATGCAGACTCCACCCAGAAAGGTGCCTTTAACCTGGTACCTTCTTGTCCTTGTCGATGTCGCGATAGGTGACTTACAACATTCACCTGAGAAGTGTGGGTGATGTAACTTGTGGTAGGACTCGTCCCACGGACCCCTGCGGGGCCAAATAGTCAGACGAGCCACCTCCGTCTTTCAGGAACACTTTTAGGACTTCTTCTTCAACCTCAGGCTGGACTGAGGCCCCTTTACCACAGGGTGACCGCTAGGCTGAGGCCTTCACCCGCCTCTGACCCCACTCCGTCTCCACAGCGCTCCACACGTACCCTTATGTGGTGTTGATAATGATGTAACCTTCACTGAAAAATTATTCAACTGTAAAAAAGTATTTTTTTCTTAAAACAAATATTAACGAGAGCGAGAGAATGAGGTGGGAAAAGAGGAAGGAGGAAGAAAGGGGGGGTTGGGTGGAGTAATTATCCCTGGCAAAGGGGGTGCCCCGTTTTGAATGGAGAGGCAGGAATGACAGCGGAACAAGATGACAAGCCCTTGCCCTTCACACACTAACAATAATAGAGAGAGGGAGAGGCTGTGACATCCCAGACCCGGACTGGAGGATTAATGATGAATACAAAAAGAAAGGAGTGCACACAAAGGGAGACCGGGGGAGAGGGAAATCGAGGTGGGGGCCACAAAGAGAAAGACGGAGCAAGAGAGAGAGACACATCCCACGAGGATGGATAAAGTGGTATTAAAAGTGTGGCCTCCTAGGGGTGGAGATCTATAGTATACACGCAAACATATTTCAAAAGAGCAGCGTGTCAATGTGTGTGAAGGCGAGTAGACTCGCTGGTAACAGTTGAAGTTTTGACAGTAAATAATATCCTCCCAACATAAAAAACGACTACACACACTCGACGCACAAGCACATGGCTTTGTGAATCAGGGGATGCTTAATCAATGTCACGATTCAATCAATACCCCCAGTACCATGTGACATGGGGTGTCCCCCCCCGCTCCTCCTCCAGAGCCCCTCACCCATCCTTTTTCGCTTCTCTCTGTTTCCTGTCGCCTTCCTTTCCTCTGCCTTCCTCGTCGTTTCCTCTCCGCCGCCTCCTCTTCATTCAACCTTGTTCGTGCCCTGATGTCACCACAAAGGCCACAACAACGGGTCAATAGTAGGCCCCCCGGCCATGACAGAATCACAGTCTGAATCATGTGTGCGTTTGTGCTTTCTATTTTATCGTTTGAAGAGGCTTAATGATTGTTTTCGTCTTTTTATCAAGCCGTCGCAAAAAAGTTAATGCTGCGCAAACCAGGTTTGTTTTTCTGAACATGCAATTATCGTCTTGACCTCAATAATCACAGCGCTCACGGTATCTGAGATGCTTTCAGGGGAAGGAATAAACTAGGCTACAGTTCCGTAAGGGGACGGCGTTCGTGTTGGTTGATGACATCATGGCTCGCTCAGTGGCCACCGCGTCATAAGAACGGCGCTTTGGAAGCGATGGAGCTCGGATGGCGGCACACGTTACTGTAGATTCACACGTGTTTGTGTAGATAATGTGGAACAACCAAAGACTCCACAGTGTGGAGCGAGTGTTTGTTTGGTCTCTCCTCTTTAAAGTGCTCCCGCTCCCTGTGGAGACGTTAAGAGCTCATCCTCAGCATATAAAACTCAGGGTTGGTGGGTGGAAGGCAGGACTCAAACGCAGACTTGCGGCAAACAAAAGACTTTAATAGTCACAAGGATCAAAAAACACCGGAACTGGGGGCAAACGCACACAGGCAAGAGACTACGACGATCCAAGACGAAAGACATGCGTGGCGAAAGACAATGACGCGACAAGTGACACAAGAGACACATGGCTTAAATACACAAGGGAGGTGCAGGTGATTGGACACAGGTGGAAACTATTAGACGAACACAGGGGATGACGAGACAAGGCAGGAAGTGAAGTTACCCGGGGACACGAGTGGCAGAAAACTACAAAATAAGACAGGAAGTGAACCACACCGTGACAGTACCCCCCCCTTAAGGGCCGAATTCCAGACGGCCAACACTAGAGCGAACAAGGGGTGGGTGGGGAGGGAAACCAGAGACGTTGGTCGGACCACCCTGGAAACTCTGGCGGGCGGCCTGGCGGGCGGCCCGACCGGCGGGGAGCCTCTGGGGGTCGGCCCGGCGGGCGGCCAGACGAGCGGGGAGCCTCTGGGGGTCGGCCCGGCGGGCGGTCACCAATCCGGCTCCGGAGCGGCGACTGCAGGGCACGGAACGTCTCTAGAATGGCAGACTCTGAGACACGGGAAACGTCTGGGGTAGTCGTCGTCGGCAGCTCGGGGACACGGGAAACGTCCGGGTTAGTAGTCGTCGTCGGCAGCTCGGGGACACCGGAAACGTCCGGGTTAGTAGTCGTCGTCGTCGGCTCGGGGACACGGGAAACGTCCGGGTTAGTAGTCGTCGTCGGCTCGGGGACACGGGAAACGTCCGGGTTAGTAGTCGGCGGCGGCGGCTCGGGGACACGGAACACCTCCGCAGTGAGGTCCGGCTCGTGGACACGGAACACCTCCGCAGTGAGGTCCGGCTCGGGGACACGGAACACCTCCGCAGTGAGGTCCGGCTCGGGGACACGGAACACCTCCGCAGTGAGGTCCGGCTCGGGGACACGGAACACCTCCGCAGTGAGGTCCGGCTCGGGGACACGGAACACCTCCGCAGTCTGCTCCGGCTCGGGGACACGGAACACCTCCGCAGTCGGCTCCGGCTCGGGGACACGGAACACCTCCGCAGTCGGCTCCGGCTCGGGGACACGGAACACCTCCGTAGTCGGCTCCGGCTCGGGGACACGGAACACCTCCGTAGTCGGCTCCGGCTCGGGGACACGGAACACCTCCGCAGTCGGCTCCGGCTCGGGGACACGGAACACCTCCGCAGTCGGCTCCGGCTCGGGGACACGGAACACCTCCGCAGTCGGCTCCGGCTCGGGGACACGGAACACCTCCGTAGTCGGCTCCGGCTCGGGGACACGGAACACCTCCGTAGTCGGCTCCGGCTCGGGGACACGGAACACCTCCGCAGTCGGCTCCGGCTCGGGGACACGGAACACCTCCGCAGTCTGCTCCGCCTCGGGGACACGGAACACCTCCGCAATCGGCGGCGGCTCAGCCCCCCCCATAACCCACCCCGTAGCCCCCCCCTCAAGGGCCGGATCCCAGACGGCCCTCAAATCACCAACGGGAGGGTGGGAGAGGACCATGGGATGGGAGGGAGGGAGCCTGAGTCTCGGAGCGGGGACTGGCCGAGTCGGGGGCATGGAGCGTGGGGCCGGTACTGGTCGGGTCGGGGGCATGGAGCGTGGGGCCGGTACTGGTCGGGTCGGGGGCATGGAGCGTGGCGCCGGAACTGGTCGGGTCGGGGGCATGGAGCGTGGCGCCGGAACTGGTCGGGTCGGGGGCATGGAGCGTGGCGCCGGAACTGGTCGGGTCGGGGGCATGGAGCGTGGCGCCGGAACTGGTCGGGTCGGGGGCATGGAGCGTGGCGCCGGAACTGGTCGGGTCGGGGGCATGGCTGAGAGTCGGGCCGGCCCAGCGGGAACGGGAGAACGCTGCGGCGGCCCAGCGGGAACGGGAGAACGCTGCGGCGGCCCAGCGGGAACGGGAGAACGCTGCGGCGGCCCAGCGGGAACGGGAGAACGCTGCGGCGGCCCAGCGGGAACGGGAGAACGCTGCGGCGGCCCAGCGGGAACGGGAGAACGCTGCGGCGGCCCAGCGGGAACGGGAGAACGCTGCGGCGGCCCAGCGGGAACGGGAGAACGCTGCGGCGGCCCAGCGGGAACGGGAGATCGCTTCTTCCGCTTGCTCCTCCTAGGGTTAAGGAGGTCCCGGAGCTCGAGGCAGGCGAGCTGATAGCTCCTGGGACCAAAAACACAGTTTGTTTTCCGCTGCCAGAAGGGACTCCTTACGTCCAGGTAGTCCGGACCGTAGTCTGGCAGCGGGTCTGCTGAGCCCTTCTTTGGTCGCGTCATTCAGTCAGGGTTGGTGGGTGGAAGGCAGGACTCAAACGCAGACTTGCGGCAAACAAAAGACTTTAATAGTCACAAGGATCAAAAAACACCGGAACTGGGGGCAAACGCACACAGGCAAGAGACTACGACGATCCAAGACGAAAGACATGCGTGGCGAAAGACAATGACGCGACAAGTGACACAAGAGACACATGGCTTAAATACACAAGGGAGGTGCAGGTGATTGGACACAGGTGGAAACTATTAGACGAACACAGGGGATGACGAGACAAGGCAGGAAGTGAAGTTACCCGGGGACACGAGTGGCAGAAAACTACAAAATAAGACAGGAAGTGAACCACACCGTGACATAAAACAGTTCATAGTTTCAAACTAGAAAATCTCTTTTAATACATCACAAAAATGAGATGGCCCTTCTGAAACGAAACCAGGCAGCGGGATGTTGGAGTTTTATTTGAAACATTTTTGAATTGCCTGAACCTTGAATTTGTGACATTATTGCAAAAGATTTTGTGGAAATTGTGACATTTAAAATCTCCCAAATAAACTGTTTGCTTTGCCCAGATCCTGTAAACCTTTATGTTATCTACGATGCAGGGACGGAAGGTTAAGACTAATGACAAGACGACGTGTCAGGAACAGGGGAATAATTCCCCCTTAAAGTTAAGACAACATCCTGATAAATAAAAGCTAGTCAGGGCACCATTTTCCTTTTAACAAAACTTAACTAAACTAGGGTAAAAAAAATTTCAGGAGTAACTGAGCATTTGAGCATTTGTTTGGTTTAATGGCTCCTCGGATTCTTGAATTTTCTGATTTGCCAAAATCATCCCAACTCAAGCCCGGAGCACCATCTCTGAGGTCGGAATGTCCGACCCAACCAAAGCACTGTAAAGGCAACGCCTTCAATGTATACTGTAAAAAAAATCCTTGCCCTTAACATCCACTGCATTGCGCCCCACAGCTACCAAAGCGGAGAGTAGCACATTTTTCTCAGACCGTATCTGTCCCTGGCATCTAGAAGAGATGTAGAGAAGAACTGTTTTGCTGGAGAAACAGATGGAACGACTCTAGCACCCTAATTCTTGTGGACACACTCTTAGTATCAGCTGTCTTTGAGTTATTAACAAAAGCCCAAACGGGGACAGCGTCAGCTCTGCAAGTTGCGTAAAGGCAACCTGTTCTTATACAACGTGGTTTATTTTGTGCAGGTTTTATGCGTTTTCAAACCAAATCGATTGTTGGTGGAAACATTATGTAAACATGACAATCTTTAATGGTAGATGATGGGCGCACATGTCATCATTCAATACCCTGCACATGACATGTCAACATTAACACACTATGTTTGGAACATTGTGGGTTTTGTATATAGCCCAAGGGCACTAGGACATGAGGGCTGGAGCAGATCTGATTGTGGTGGGGCATGTTAGTCTGTATGTTTATGTGCGAAGGTTTTAATTCACCTTGCGGCATTGGACATTCATATGGAAGCTGGTGGCAATAAAGTTGCGTTATTAAAAAGCTTTGTGCTATGTGAGCCTAATGCAGTTGTACCATAATCCTTGCTTATGAAGATGTAAATGCTGCTCTCTGGGACTGGTTTATTATTTCGGTGTGTTTTCGGTTATTGTGTCTGTTTGGAATAAATTCGTCCCCCTGTGTTCATAAAAAAACAATTTTCTATTGACAGTTATGAGGTTATGTCTGTAGGAGGGAGAATACAGTACTCTTTTAGAAATTGACCTTTCATTCACGTTTAAATCACAGCTCCAGTGTTTCTTGTGGTTATTTAAAGTCCTGCTATCTGAAGTCAAATTTGAGTCAACAGTTTACCTGGTAAGGTGTTTGGACTTTGTCGGAGGAAGCTCAAATTGGACCATTACACGCCTTCTCAAGGCAACTTTGGTATTCTTAATGCCAATTGGAATTTTTGTCTCATAAGGGCATGTAAGTCACAGATACAGTTCAGCTCATTTCAAAGGAAAAAAGACTGAGCAGCAACCTCCCAAACCAAAGCTATTGATCTAATGATTCCACCTCTCTGGATAATGGTTCTTGTTGCAAAAATGCTATTTTTTAATCTTTAGTCTAACAACCTTTTCATTACAACTACTTTTTCTCATGCTGTCAGCTATAACATAAAAAAACACTAAAGGAAATAAAAGGGACCCATTCTAAATCTTAACTTTGAAAAAGTATTTATACATCACAATATACAGTCTATATTTTCAAGACAATTTATATTGCAATTTGCGTGTTCCAAAGCCTGTGTTTGCTTACGTAGATTGGTAGGTAGGTTGATAGTTGGTAGGATTGTAGGTAGGGCTGTTGACCGGTAGTTACGAAGGTTTGTTGCTTACTAGGTAGCTAGGTAGGTAGTTAGGAAGGAAGGGAGGTAGGTATGAAGTTTAGTAGGCAGGTTATTAGTTAGGTATGCAGGTAGATTAGTAGGTAGGTGGTTATGAACGTAGGTTAGCAGGTAAGTATTAGTTAGGAAGGTAGGTTAGCGTGTAGGTTGCTAGTTAGTTGTGTAGGCTTGGCAGGTAGATAGTTAGATTAGTAGGTAGGTAGTTATGAAGGTAGGTTAGCACATATGTAGTTAGTAGGCTTGGCAGGTAGATAGGTAATTCTTTTTCTATGTGTTTGCTGCTTTCTGTTAGGGTTGGTTTGAGCTGGACCCAACAGCACCAGGAATCAGGAAATCAGGAATCAGGAAACATTTATTAGCCAAAATATGTCAAACATACAAGGAATTTGTCTTGGCGGTTAGTGCGCGACAGTAGACAGACAAGACAACAGTGCACAGGTAATAAAATAAAGTGGAATGAAATGCTAATGCAATGGGTTAGTAGAATAAGGCTATGGGTTAGTATAAAACAAGGGAATAAAGTTAAAAAGTTTTAAATATTAAAAAGTTAAAAAGAAAAATATTAGGCATAAAGTGCACTAACAAACAAGTAACAGACAAGAGACAAAGTGACAAGTGACAAAGTGATGAATTGCAGTTAAAGTGGCATGTGCAGTATGAGGGGGAGTGACCGGTGGAGTGTCAGAGTCAGTCAGTGGGGGACCGGCTCTGTTGATGAGCCCGACTGCCGACGGGAAGAAACTGTTCGTGTGGCGGGAGGTCTTAGTCCTGATGGACCTCAGCCTCCTCCCAGATGAAAGGGGCACAAACAGTTTTTGTCCGGGGTGGGAGGGGTCGGCCACCATCTTTTTAGCTCGCTTCAGAGACCTGGAAGCGAACAAGTCCTGCAGGGACGGCAGAGTCGGGATTACAGGAGTTGTGCGGGAAGGTGTCAGGATGCGGGGAAGGCAGGACTCAAACGCAGAGTTTAGACTTTAGACTTTAATAGTCCAAAAATCAAAAGGCCAAGGGGCAAAACACAGACGGGGATCAGGAACTCACAGGGTAGGACATTCGACTGTTAACAATGACCAATGACGCCGAGTGACACGAGACACACATGGCTTAAATACACTAGAGAGGTGCAGGTCATTGGACACAGGTGGAAACAATCAGACATTCACAGGGGATGACAGGACGAGGAAGGAAGTGAAGTTACCCAGGGAGACAAGAAGCAGAAACTACAAAATAAGAGAGGAAATAAACCCACACCGTTACAGAAGGTGATGTGAGCGGCGGAGTCCTAGGCTGAGGCGGGAGAGGTCAGAGAGTACCAAAAAACTGAAAATACAAAACAACTCTTCAGTTAAAGGAGGTGTAGAGCGGCCAAGATTCAATAGCACTGGTTGAGGAATAATCTAGCGATGAGTGAAGAGGAACCCAGGGTTCTCCAGCAGTGGTGATTGTCAGCAGGTGTGGAGGTGTGCCAGATGTAGTGATGAAGGCCACCGCCCAGTTACACACACACACACACACACACACACACACATAAATGCACACACCGACAGACGAAGAGGGAGGAGACAACAGCATAGCTGGGACACTTTCTTTTGTAAAAAGGGTTTTCGCCTCTGTAATAATACATTTGATTCTTTTTGTAAATTCTGCAAGAAATTCATAATTTAGTGTTTTCACATTTTAGTGTTTTAAAATGTTTTAGCTTTAACTTGTGTGGCCCATAGCGTAGGTCAAAACAACCGCTGTCCACCCCTCATGGACTCCTAGTCAAACTCAGCACACACAAACATGAGCAGGTAGAACTTTGGACAAAATAGGATATATTGAGGCATTTGTGGAAGATTATTCATGTATTTGTATTTCCTGCCTGCGCTGCCAGCACACAGAAGGTGTTGCAGTGGCTTCGTATATTTGGGGTCAACTTCACCACAGGGAACACTCTCTCCACCGGCCGACCGGAGTGACTCACAGCAGAACCAAGAGATGATCCCCACATGGAACACACACGCAGAAACACACACACACAAACATGCACATGCACAGACAATGCAGGTAAATTATACCACAAAGAAGAAAACATGAAATAATACACAAAGGAATTCAGATTTTTATTGTGATTTGTGTGTGTGTGTGTGTGTACATGTAAGTGCAGGCACGGTGTGTCTTGCATGGTGACGTCCATCCCATCTAATCTTATCTTTCTCTCTGGTCTCAGAATAGATTAAGCAATTGGCATGAAAGAAGAGAGAGGGAGGTCGAGGTATTTCTTTCTGAAAAAAAATGTAATTTTGTAAAACAACGGAATACCTCCCGATTACATGCTCCGGTCTCTCTTCACACAATTCCAAAGGCGTCACCCAAGCGATTGTCTCGCCGTGCACAGCGACTATCCCTGTCAATCGGTCCGTCTGCAACAACCACTACCACTACACCCCCCCCTCTGCTGGTTTTCCACCACACCGTCAAGACCGGTCCACGAAATGTTTTCTAACATGAGACCGTCCCTGAGGTAAAAAAGGTTGGGCACCCTGGTCTATGTGACCTGTCAGTGGTTATGACTCGAGTGTGTGTGCATGTCGTTTGGAACATGTGGGACCACATATGCGTTCCTTAAAGGCTTCTTTATGCGAATATGCACGTGAGTGAAATGTGTGTATTGTGTGTTCATGTGACTAGGCCGCCCTGAAGCAGCAGATTTGATCTTTGCAAAGGCTAACATCTGTCGCCTGTCATTTTAGCAGCATTTATGACAGCTACCAGAACAGAGGTGTGAGGAGGAGGAAGAGGAAGGGGTGAGGCAACATCGAGGACAGCAGAGGAGGAAGAGGAGACAGTGAGGGCTGGGGGAGTAAGAGTGCCGGTGCTAATGGACAGGTCACAGTGGGTCATGAAAAGAGATGGTGAGTGAGAAGACCTTCTGCACACATGGAGGTCAAACACAATACTGAGGACGTAAAAACATGAAACGTCGTTCTCTCACTAATTACTGCGATCTGCCAGGTAGCCCTAGCTAGCCCACCGACCAATCAGGACACACCTAATGCTGTGCTGTACGTTAATGCAGACGTAGTGATGAGTACCACAGTGCTACTGGCTAATCAAAGAATATGTCCAATAGTTCAAACTAAAGATCTGATTGGTTGAAGACTGTGACAATAAACAATATCGTCCCCATAGAAGGTCTAGAGAACTTCGGGCCTCTCTTGAGAAGAGACACAGGGGCTAAATCTGATTCGATTAAAGCTCTCTTTAAACAACGTGATCTCCAAAACCTGTTCGTAAAAATGGATACGAAAATCTTGAACATACAAATTTGTAACAATATATAGGAACTGGTGGTGGTTAACCACGCCCCTTGAGTGAACAACATGGCGGACCATGTTGGATTCTTGAGTGAACGTCTCTCCGCCATGTTGGATTTTTTGAGGGGGTTAGGGTTAGTATTGTATTCTTACAGTTTAACATTGATTTCTCGTTAAAAATGCATCATAACACGTTTATTTTACATGGTTAGACTTCACAAAGTGTGTTTAAGGGGCGCAGGTCCCCGTTCACTTTGAACAGGGTGACGTCATCAGTTGCAGTCCGTATTTTTTTCGTATGTATCACTACAAATTTGTATGTTCCAGATTTCTGTATACATTTTTACCAACAGGTTTTGGAGATCAGACTGCTTTAAAACAAGCTGCAACAGAGGAAGACAGAACCTGTGCAGTGAGAAAAGAAGCTAATGGGAAAAAGGAAGTTATGATACATGTAGTGTATGTATAAAAATGAAAAATGCTAAAATAGCTATAACTTTGTTAATTTGTGGATTGTTCGTCTCAATTCTTTTATTGTACATAAAGACCAGATCTACCTCAACTGTGGTACCTTTCTAGCCCTTTAAGGCCTCAGCCTAACCTCTTCAATCATTTCCCAGGTGTGTTGTTCATTCAGTGTCAAGAGGGCCACAGCAGGTTTAAAGGAGAAGTATCTGTCCTGTACAAACCCAGCTGACCTATCCTCTCCATCACCTCCATCAGATGATCAGTTCAACAGCAGATATTCTTCCCATGAAGGCTTGAGGAGCCCTGCGATTGGGTGGCAACCAATCTAGGACACACCCCGTCTCTCGTCCAATGTTAGCTGGGGTCGACTCCACCCCCCCTGCAACGCGGCATGAAGGATAAGCGCCTTTGAAGGTGGATGGATGGATGGAAGATGGCTTGAGGTTTTCTTCTTCGTGCAGATGGTAACCCGTCTTCTTCACGAGGGCCCCAAGCAGCTCATCCGTCCAAACAACACCGGCAGCAGAAACCAAGACATGAGCAAAAACCTTTTTTTGATTACAGATTTTTGATTACGATTATAGCTGCTCAAACATTCAAAATAACGTCGTATAGGGGTGAATACAGCAGCGCCATTGTTGTTTGTACCATATGGTTTACACTCATGCATATATACACATAGTTTTGTCCGGTTTGGGAGGCATTGCAGAGCTCTAGGTGACCACCAACGATTACAATATGTCTGTCCTCCATTTGTATTTCAACAACAGCCATATTTTCATTTCAAGCCACTTAAGAGTAATGCTCAATTAAAAATGGGGTAATAAGTCATTCAGTTTTGAAACTCTTTTGGGTTTGAAAATGATCTTGATGGAAGGACATTTTAGTCTCAACTCCGGAGGGCCCTGAGGGAGGCCTCACAACGAGCAGTGCTGATGTAATCTAAATGCAGTAAGGTTCAAGAGTCTGAATACTCTGTTAGAAGGAAAAAATAGAACCAGCAGGTGGAGTTGGCGTGGCCACCAATAATTGCCACTGGCGTGAGCTCCTCTCGCCCACTTTAAAAGCACTAAGAAAATTCAAGTACTTTTAACCGCATGGAATACAAGCTGGGATGAATCAGACAGCCTCGTTGAGATTTGACATGTCATCAAATTTCTGCAACTGTAAATGAAAAGTGTCAGCAACTGAAGCACCAATCAGAGGTATGACATCCAAGTCTTTGCATTAGACCAACACCTGTTCAATTAAAAGTTGCATGATGTTTATAATGTTCATTAACCTGAGTCACAAGTAGAGAAATGCACCCTGGGTGAAAATCCTGTTTGCTTGACGTGTGCAACCTGAGCCTCTCTCCTGTGCACACTGGACTTCTTCTTCTACTGCCGTCATAGTTATGAAGAACCAGAGGTCGCCCCGTAACAAACATGAATCCGGGTCATAGGAAGCTCTTTGCTCTGCCGTGTCGGCCGTGGTTTTCTGCCCTCTGATTCCGGCCTAAAGACAAAAAAGATGTTGAGCACCGTCAGGTAACATTAGTCAGTCATGCCTTCCATGGTAACGTACTGGAAATAAAGCATCTTCCCTCCACTCTCTCTTCATCTGGCTCCCTCTGTGTGTCCGTGGGGACAAGTCCCTGACCGCTGTACACACAGATGGTTGGAATAAAAAAAAAGTGAAAACCTAATTAACTCCAGATTGGAGATATTATCCAAACAGACAGAAAGAGAAGCTGCACTTGTTTAAGGCAGTCAGCGTGGGTCATGCTCCATGAATTATTCAAGCTGACCGGCGGTTTGCACAGCGAGTTTTAAGTGGACAATGACCCTGTGCACACTCATTTAGCCTGCGCCTCGGCTAACAAGGCTAAGTATTCACCGACTCTCCCCTATCCTTCACTAACAAGCTAATGGAATTTCAATCAAGAGGATGCGCTGAATGGCTTAACATGGGTGAGCCTCTTCCCAGCCCTCTGTACACACACATATCAATATTCAATTAGATCTGTGGGTTTTTACAGCCCGGCCTTGTTAAGGAAGACGTTTTGGAAAGGGAAGCTTGCAAAGGCCAGAAGGATAGTTCCAACCCGAGGTCGATAACTTCAATAGAAGTCCCGAGCTCCCTCTGTAATCACAACCTTGAGATCAGACAAAAAGTGGTGGTGGGATTTTTTTTTTTACCCGTAATCTAATGAAAGACACAGGTCATAGAACTAACATGCCCAATGTGCTTCAGTCAAGGATTATCAAAAAGAATCATCCATGTTAGGATTCACAGAGACTCACAGCTTATTTTGACCTGACATTAATGAAATGAATGTGGTGTTGTGTATACAAGTGTATATAATACACCATCATGTAGAATAGGTAAGTAAAAGTTTACACTTGACACACTGCAGCAAGTTTATCACAGTAGTAGTTGGAACATGTTAAGTAACAGGTGTCCCTGTTAGAGTTAAGTGGTCCAGCACAAAGTGTGCAGGGACTTTTTTCTCTGTGAATGATGTTTGTGCGGCGTTTCCTCTTTCAGTCAAAAAATTGAAAAACACAATTTCAGTGATGCAAGTTATTAATAACTGGTTCTATAAACTCTGCCATGTGCAAGAGATTTAAAATGAAAATGTCCATTTTTCTGTTCTCTGCTGCAGCAGCCTTAGACCCGCCTCCAATGCTCTCATTGGTTGAGGCGTGCGATGACGCCCCTTGCAAGCCAATAATTGATCAACACCCCCCCATGATTGTCGGCGTGTATGAACCGAACGTGTTAACTGGCCGAGTCCTTTTGTGGATTTCCACAAACGTCGACTTACAACCTTACGATCGGTCTATCTGACCACTTTGCTGGATTAATAACTCCCAAAGTACAATTACGCTCAAACGAATATCGATCAAAGATGCAAATCGTGTGAATATTTGTTGTGGGGATGCACCATGCATGAAGCAAAAAAAACAACAATTAAGCCTGGATTCATTTTCCAACAATCGCGCCGCCTTAATTTCAGAGTTCATCGAATGTCAAATGAAAAAGTCCTTGTAGCATTGCATTGTGGGAGAATGTCAATTCCATCTCACGTGCCAAGCCAGTTGATGCGTTCAATTGAACATCTGAAAAAAAAGGGAAGAAGGACTAAGGGAGAGTCTTCCAATTGGCTACGAGAAACAAAAGCCCACTCAACCTTGTTGATGGCAAATTGCACTTGAGAGCGGAGCTGGCGAGAGCAACAGTAAATACGGATTCATTTGAATTCCTAATGAATAGGAGAGAAGGAAATGCATTGAAAGAATGTGGCGCGCATTCTTCACAGAGGTAACAAAAACACAACAAATGGATGAATAAAGGCGGGTGAACAGGGGAATAATTAATTAGTTTGCCGGAGTGAAGTGTGCACGTTGACAAGGACGAGGTCCACGAGGTCCACGAGGTTCGCTCAAAAGCACTCGCTGCTCAAACCTTCTCTCCCCCTCACAGATCTGAGCGCAGCAAAGACACGTCCAGCGTGAAGAGGGCCACACACGGAGACGTGAGGCGCGACTCACCGGCTCGCCACTCGCCGTTGTTCATCGGGGACGTACTGTGCCGACTGGGTCCTCATCGCTCCGCGCCACATTCAAAGCTACAACTGCACTTGTTTCCCTTCTTGTGTCCAAGAAAGACTTGACACGACATCTTCATTCTGCGTTGGAACGGGCCGAGACAAAAGGCGGAACATGACGTGCGCCGCCCGTCTCTCCGACAGGGAGAAGCGTTATGCAAATGGCTTCATAAGTTGAGCAGGGCATGTTGTCGTGACACTGTCTATATTTAAAACAGGTCACCTTAACCCCCCCGCTGTCAATGACAGACACCGAGCGAGGCAGCGCTGACATCTGGATGCTCCGCTATCGCACACACACACACACACACACACACGTGCACGGGCGCCAATGTGAAAGGCGTTGCTTCACGGTATTTTGCATATTCTAACACACACACAGCGGCTGTGATAGATGTATAGATGTAAAAGTGGACAGCCTATCCTCTGCAGACCGGGACCCAATCATTCCGCCGCGCTGAGCAGAGGGGACAGCGCAGGATACCTGACCCCCCGGTGCATCGCTCGCCCCGCCCTTCCGACCTCCCCGCTCTCTCCCTCACTTCTCAATATTCAGCCAAAATGTGCGCGGCCCCGGTTTGTCGCGGGGCCCCGATGAGCGGCCCTGCAGGATGGCTGCTGTCTGTTTACGACCTGCAGGCCCTCGGGCGTCCCTTTCTTTCTCCATCCTTCCATCCCTCGCCCCCAACCTCAATCATTTCATCGCTTCATTTGCCTAGTCCCCCCCCCCCCCCACACTGTTTTCTTGACCTAGATAGCAATGAGGTAGAGTGACACTTTTCCCCTGGCCAGAGCACGACCATCTCATATCTTACAACCATTAGCACCACCATATTGGCATCTTTCCCTCCCTTTTCTCTTCCCGTCCTTCTCCCTCTTCTCGCTCGCTCTCGCTCTCTCTCTCCACTGTCCATAAAATATGCCTCGGCGTTATCTCTCCCCCCACGCAGTGGAATAATGAAAGGCAGTGGCATGACAGATTGGACATAGATGAGATTGCCGCTGTGACTATATGCACGGCTCCCCTCGGCCCCGGCTTTGCATCTGAAATGGGAAAAAAAGGGTGGAGGGCATGTGTGTGTGTGTGTGTGTGTGTGTGTGTGTGTGTGTGTGTGGAGGGGGGACAGTGGCTTGAGGGGCAGTGGGTGCAGTGGTGTGGGAGGAGGAGGGGGAGGGAAGGGGGTGGGGGGCAGCGGGTGGTGGTGTGGGAAGAAAAGGGGAGAATGGATGGGTTTGTGCATCTCGTTTCCATACTGTGTGTGTCTGTGTGTGTCTGTGTGTGTGTGTGTGTGTGTGTGTGTGTGCGTGTGTGTGTGTGTGTCTGTGTCATTTGTCAAATGACTTCATCACGGACATGAACCGAATCTCACTGACCTCACTGGATGCTGACAACACACACAATCACAACAATGTACCTTTCCTCACATGCAGGCGCCCTGTGTGTGTGTGTGTGTGTGTGTGTGTGTGTGCGACCCAACACTGTGTGTGTGTGTGTACGACCCCACTGTGTGTGTGTGTGTTTACGACCACAGTGTGTGTGTGTGCGTGTCTACTACCACACTGTGTGTGTGTGTGTGTGTACGACCCCACTGTGTGTGTGTGTGTGTGTGTGTCTACTACCACACTGTGTGTGTGTGTGTGTGTGTGTGTGTGTGTGTGTGTGTGTGTGTGTGTGTGTGTGTGTGTGTGTGTGTGCGTCCACTCTGCAGCGACTGGCGGCAGCATGTGGCGGTGGGATTAAGGCAGATTACAGCCGGCCCGCTCAGGGGGGGACGGGCACTGAACACGCTGCCAACTTGCTGTGGCACGGCGGCACGATGCCAGCAGGCAACACGTGGGCACCTGTTACTCCTCCAGCCGGACATCACGCTTCAGCACGCTGCCAACTGCTGCTGCCACGGGGTTCTGTGATGGGTATGAACATACTGGCATCTGGTCTCTATCTTACATATACTTACAACGTGTAATAATTGAGCTCTTTAAAAGTGACATTACCTTCCTTACTTTTTTAAGAGCAGACTTTTGCAGTTATGGAAATTAGTATCAAACAGATTCAACACAATCCTGATTTTGCATCATTGTAACAATGTAGAAGAAGCTATAAATGGCGGCGGTGACGCTGTAACGTGTAAAACACGCGGCTCTGCTGTGGATCAGTGAGTGAGTAAAAAACACATCAGAGAACCTCACAACACAAAGTAGACCAAAGGTACAAAGTGTACCCGTTTAAAGAAGAAGAGCTAGAAGAAGGCCGGAGGAGAAAGACCGGGGGGGGTGGGGGGGTAACGTGGTGTTTTTCTGGCACTGAGGCCCGAGCCGTGTTGCGGTTAAGCTGAGAGCAAAGCTGACGTGACCCAGAGCGAAGCAGGTAAACAGGCCCAACCTGCCTCGCCTGGGGTGACCATCTGGCCCTGTCCCCCCCCACACACACACGCACGCACGCACGCACACACACACACACACACACGCGGCGGGTACCTGGTGTCCCCCGTCCCTCCTTTGTTCCCGTCCCTCAGAAGCTGACACCCTTTGGCTGCGAGCGGCGGGCAGCATCAGGTCGGGGACGAGCAGGTAAACACGGACGCCGTATGGTGATCGGTGCGGCGCCGCGGCCCGTGAGTGGTGCTAACGGGACCCGAGGCAGGCAGACAGGGATCGGGGGGGTTGGTTAAGAATTGTTGCAAATTATTGATGCACCGTCACAGACACCTGCTGGCACAACACACACGCGCACGCACACACACGCACACACGCACACGCACACACACACACACAAGTGCTGATATAAAACAACCTTTTCCATCTTTCTCTACAGAAAAAAGAAAACCTTCATTAAAATGTGCTCATGTTCATCGTGCAGAAGCAAGGGGACGGCGAGGGGGGGGGGGCGTGTCCTTTGACAGGGACGCCGCGTGTTGTGCTGTTTCACACCAGATTAAATATTCACAACAATGACGGGAGCAAAGTTCCAGGGAGGCAGCGGGATGTGAGGAGGAGAGAAAGGATGAATATAGATAATCAAATTTGCGATCTCCTCCTTTTTTATTGAACATTCTTTCTTTCTTTAGGTTAATTAGAGCCGATTACTATTGTAATTGTCCGAGTCTCACACGTCCCGTTCAGCAGCGTCATTATGGAGCTATTAAAGGAGAGCCAGCGAGACGAGAACAGAGAAGCATAATCGACCAATCAATTAGGATCTGTGAGGAAAATGAGCTTTGCTACGTTTGATCTCACGTCCTTGGTTTGGCTTTTTCCTTCTTTTTCATTTTTTAAGTGGCTCCATCAGCCACATGTTTGAATTCTTCCGTGGCCTCGGCTGTGATCAGCAAGGCTTCTGTATTTCGTGAATCACTGACACAAGTGGAACATGAGATTCAGCAATTACCTTGTTTTTCTTAATATGTTTTGTGTCATTTACAATCCTCGTACAGTGAGGATTTGGCGATGCACATTTGCATTCATTATACAAGCTTAGTTGTATTAATACACCCATTCTCTGAAGAATATACTGTTTTTGTATTTTTTACACTGTTTCGGTTGTTATGAATGGATATTGACATCTGTCTGGATAGAGTTATTCAGCAAAAATAGCCCCCTGATAGTAGGTTGCTAATTAACATAAATATATATATATATATATATATAATCCAGCCAGGAGATCAGACAAGAGGGAGGAACATCCCACTAATGAATTCTATTGGTTCTGAGTCTCGATGTTAAATCTCTCACGTGTTTCCTGCTGTTTTGACGGTTTTGAGCCCAGCTTGGATAAGTGTGACTAAGTTTAATGCACCGATTGTAAGTCGCTTTGGATAAAAGCTAATTGACCAGTAACGTGTTGTAACGTAAGTGTGTTACATCCCCCTGTAACGTGTTGTAACGTAAGTGTGTTACATCCCCCTGTAACGTGTTGTAACGTAAGTGTGTTACATCCCCCTGTAACGTGTTGTAACGTAAGTGTGTTACATCCCCCTGTAACGTGTTGTAACGTAAGTGTGTTACATCCCCCTGTAACGTGTTGAATGACAGCAGGACGCTGACGCCCGTTGATCATAACATTCAAATGGAGGCGCGTGTTGGTCACATGTTTCATGCCTTTTGGCAGTAATTCAATTCATTGTTGTCTTAAAAACGATAACGTGATTATTCAGCAGACGGATCTACTGGTAGGCCGTATTATTTTTTCTATTTGTTATTTTTAATCTGCAGATTTTATGCTGTTGTCTTTATTAAGTGGCCTTTTTTATTTTAGATTTTTTTTTTCTGCAGTAATACATTTAGTACAAATATTGTTTATTTACATTGTGTCAGTATTCAGGTTACCAACACAACAACAGAAGAAGCTGACAAGAATCTGCAATTGTTTCCTGCTACGTAGTGGAAATATTGAACTTTTCTACTTTTTTATTCCACCAACTATTTTTACCATCTTTAGTTTGGTTTCAGATTTGATTACTTGATTAGTTGTTTTTCGTGAGCAGATTTTAAATCACGGCACATTTCGTTCAGACATGGAAATGCATTTGAACGATGTAGCTGGAGGTTCTGCTCGTATCTTTTCCTTAGTACTAATATTCTGAAAGCAGAAGTTTGTAAATCCCACAACAATGAAAGCATTAAATCGACGATGGCTGAATTCCATTCAGCTGCTTCAGCCACAGGAACCGTGGAAAGTCCTCGTGTGGTCTCTGAAACCATCCAGCCACTGGACTGAGAGGATATTACACGGTGAAGGTGATGAATTATTACATGTAGGTCACTAAAGGAGCAGATTAGAAGCCACTGATGCTCGACTTCACGTTTGCTCTCCTTCATAGTAATAAAAAAAACAAGGTCAAATTTTGACTTAAGCTACAGATTTTCATACAAATTTGGATCAGATTGGTGTGTGTGTGTGTGTGTGTGTGTGTTATGTCATTTAAACACAGATAGTGGAGAGAGAATCATAATGATTTAAGCAACACGTTTTCAGTCTGCCGAAATCACAGCCGAGCCACAGAATCTGTAATTATCCCTCGGATTCAATAAAAGCGAGGATGAAGAGGAGCGAGGAAAGGATTTCACTAAAGCGCTTCTGCGAATCGCCACTACACGGGTACGAGATAACACCAGAGATAATAGCTTCTTCTACTTCTTCTTTTTTCCTACCTGAAGAGCAGCTTCACGGGGCACGATCGATAACACTATCAAAGGGCAGAATCGCAGCCCTAATGAAAGGAAAGAAAATACTGCAGGCTACAGGCTGCGAAGACCACGAGAGATCTGTGTGCATCAACACGCCTGAGTCTAAATATGAAATCAATTCATTACGCCCTTTATTTCTTTCTCAAACGCTGTCCGGGGCCCAGATAAACAAATCTACCTGCTACCTCCGTTTTATTCCCCCACCTTCCAACGTGTTCAGCGCTCTTCTTTCCTTTTCCCCACCAATGAAATGAGAGACAATCAGTGGACACTCTCCCTGCCAAGTGGCATGAATAGATTAAATTGCAGAGGAGATCATAATTTATCATTTCTTTATTAAAAAGTAACGCGGGTGAATTAACTTTGAATTAAACTCTATTTGCACGGGATTACTGGAATCATCTGTGTAAATGGCTTAAAATCCCAAACGGGACATTGTTCCCTCCAACACTATAATTGTAGAGAAAGAAGTTTTTTTTTCCTTCATCCAGAAAATGATAAGAAACTATTGGAACATACATCATGAAGACTTTAATCACCACACAGAGAAAAGTCATACTTTAGGAGAATCTTCTCTCTAATAAAGAAAGAAACTGACCAAATTACCAAACGGGATTCATGGAAAAACACACCTGCAAAACTTTGTCCCCATGTGACGTCCTCACTGTTACGCACAGTGAGACTGAACGGTGAGCTTTGCTTCAGCGTCACGCTCTGACGCGCGTTGAGCACAAACACACAGCAGGTTGTACGTTACAGGTCATTTTATCCAAAGTGACACGCGGTTCGTTTTTAACAAATGGCACAGGGACACGCTGGGGGTCAGGTGTCCTCCTCAGGGACACTTCTTCTGATGTTGAGGGTCAGTTGGTGGATCAGAAACGTCCAGCTGGCTCCGGAGGACGGACGTGGGAGATAACAAATACCCCAACACGATTCAAACAAATATCCAAATTACAGAAACGTAAAATATTGGCTTGTTAACTGATCATCAATGGGTGTAGAAAGTGTAGGAGGTTTGTCAAGGTGGTACCATCCACTTGTATTTTTCTAAATGTTAAATAATTAGATGTGATAAATAAGAAGAGCACATGGTTACATTTTCAAAGTCAGGTGGGGAAATTCTGAATAACATGGAAATAATAATAATAAAGAGTATAAATGCTCCATTTGATGTCACCTCCGGCGGTGGGTTTCACGTTCATTAACGTTATTTCCTCTCCTCTTGTAATGCAGTCTACAGTCTAACGATGTGGTTAAAAAGAAGCAGATAGATGAGCATTTTGATTGGCACAAGACTCGTGGGACGTACCAAATGGGGCGGAGCCCCGGGGGACGGTCTGAGATCTGATTAGCTGGGCTCATGAGAGTGGAGGGCACCGCCACTCATTCCACGTCGAACAATCGCCCGAGCCTCGTCCTCCTCTTTTAGTTCTTTATTGACATTCAGCACAGTTGTTTTTACAGTGGACACAAACCCGCGGACGCACACGGACAACATCTGCTGCTTCAAGACGAGGGCTCCTTTCTCCACGAGGCCTTTTCAGTTCAATCAGCGCTCTTTGATACTGAGCCCTCTCTGCACACGCTCAAGGGCGCGAAGACGTGAACGGTGCACGCGCACACACACGCGCACACACACACATACTTCAGCTACAGACACGTGAGCACGCCTGGACACACAGCCGCTGATTGTGATTGGCCTGGATGTTTGGCGGTTAAGGCGCCGCAGTCCCCGGCCCAGTTGTGAGATGCCAGGCCGGGCCGCACTGACTCCCGATGCGGCGGCCGCGGACAGAGGCGCCACGGGGGGCTTCAGCTCCAGTTAAGTGCAGCCTGAACCCCAGAGAACAGCTGGCGCACGAGGAGCGGCGAGGTGCGTGACGGTCCACGGGCTTCTTCTACTGATGACTGAGGAGGGGATCTGGTGCCATGAGGCACCGCTTGCATTTCAAATGCGTGTCCACTCAAACCCATTTGTCTGAACGTCCCTTACTCCTGTGAGTCGTACAGCAACAGCACAGCATTCTCCTCGCTGACTCCCTCCAATGTGTGGCCACAAAGAGCTCTTCTTTGGGGATGAAATTGGGTTTTCCTAGAGGCAAAGATTGATAGATGCAGATATCAAAGCCACTACCATTTATAATGATAATCCTCTTATGAATATTGGTGTTACTTTCCAGTTTCAATTAAGATATCACATACATTTCTAAACAAGAGCACAACAACAAAAATGTTTTTCTTTCGGATAATTTAATGTGGACTGTTATATAATAATATATATTTCTTCATACAATAATGTAACAGTCATGTAATAAAGTACATGTTTTGTTTAAAGTGATGTGACCCTGAGTCACACATAAGTTATGCTAATTATGTCCTAATCTTACCAATTACATCACAGCTCATTTAGCTGATGGTTTTATCCAAAGCGACTTTTTAACACACGGCTTTTTACCTTTTTGCCCGGGGAGCAATTAGGGGTGGCATCTTGCTCAGGGACACGTCGACATGGGACAAGGAGCGGCCAGGACTGGAACCACCAACCTCGCGGTTCCCAGCGCTCCCTCTCTACCTCTGCGCCACGACGACCCAATCGCGTCTCTGCGCAAATCTCTTGAATCTTTTGGCATTTTCTCTATTGAGCAGCAGGTACAGATTTGAGTCTGATTGTATAGAAATCTTTGACAAAATGACTCTTCAGGATCAGTAAACATTGTAAACATCCGTCTCAATCTCAGGTTTTCTTCAATCCACCATGTTCATTCAGTAAATTAAGCTCTATATCTGGGATCATGTAGCAGAGTATTCTATTGAACAGGGCTGTTGTGATTGACAGGCCACTATCCCAACCAGAGCCGTTGGTAGCTTTACAAATATGGTGTCATCCGTTTGAGAAAAGAAGACATGGCGACAGACGCAGGCGGCAGAATCCGTGAGCTGGAGGCTTCATAACGGCCCTCCACCAACCCGTCACCATGGCTACACCCACTTCCTCACACAGCGGATGGTGGTTTCCTCTGAAGTTGAATTTCAAACCGCTGCATAGCATGTGTTGGGTTACATTAACTCTTCAGGTTTCAGGCGGGAGACAAACACCAGATATCGGAGG